>NC_084968.1:14564425-14654425 GCF_949316205.1 Platichthys flesus
CTACACACACACACACAATCTGTATCATTACATGAAATAAGAATTACACACGTGTGTTGATATTTGTGGTTAAAACTTAAGATGATGATCCAAACATGTGGGAGCTGCGGGTTCTGAACCGTGTTCCATTCACTTTCACTTCATTGTTGGGCTCACACAAAGTCCTGTGAAGAGTCTGGAATGAATGAATATTGTTCTTCATTGTAGTGTGTGTGTTTGTGTGTGTGTGTGTGTGTGCTATGAATGGAGGAGTCACATGACTCTGGCCTCTTTCTCCAGTGCAGTTCAACCCACTTCCTGTGAGAGGCTTCCACTTTGTTGTTCAGAGCCGGTTGAATTCCGCTTGTTGTTCAGAATCAGCCGACAACCGGTGTCCTCACAAAGACACACAAAGTCTTGAATTCAGTTTGACAAGTTAAAGTCCATAAACCGAACTAAACTAACTAAACTAACTAAACTAACTAAACTAACTAAACTAACTAAACTAACTAGAACTTCTCCTTCTATTGATTATCGCTGAGTCGTTTGTTCGTCCACATAATGAACAGTTCTCCTCAAATGACTGATGACGTTTCTGTTTCGATTTACTCATAAATTAATCTGTAATTTTATTGTTTTAAATTACAAGTATATTTGGTGTTTATATATATATATTTGTTTTGTATGCATTTAGTCACAGTTGCTTATTAGCCGTAGCAACAAACACTTTCTCCATCTGTTATTGTTTGTCTGGAAATATTTTTGTTAAATATTGTAGTAGCTTGAAGCTTATTGAAGATAATGATGCGTTAGAAATCGTTCCCACTTTCAACGTGTTGGATGAAACAGCTCATGACGTCTCTCTCTCCAGGGCGCCCTGGACAAGCAGCTGTACCAGGTTGAAAGGAAGAACAGCATGGCGGAGAAGAAGCTCCAGGAGCAGAGGGAGAAGGAGAGACAGAACAAGGTAAGAACAGGTTCTTCACATGAACCTCCCTCCAAAGGCCGAGGAGTCGAGGTCAACTTCCAGCTATCAGTCCAATAAACAAACAAATACTCAACACTCAGGCTCAAGAAGAACAACTCCAACATGAGCTCATCAAACAGAAACAAGAGATTTAAATCGATAACGTTAAATTGTAGGATTTAAACGGTGGAAGGGAAACCAGCTGAGTGGAGAGCACCAGAGGAGGATGAAGTTGATAAGTTTATACGTATTAGATCTGTTTAAATACAACTTGCTGCTCGATGCGTCACAACCGTTAAATATTCTTTACATTCTAAATGGTTCATAAATTAAACATCTTTTGTTTCATCTTTTCTGTTTTGTGTTATTTTGGATTTGTGTATTTTTTACACACAAAGTTGCTTGTAGTCGTTTCAGCACCATGGACAGCAGCATTAAGACGTTGGCTGTGAAGTCTGAAAACACAAACTCAAAACACTTGGTCTCACAGTGTTAAACAAAGAGCAGTGACCTGGGAGGAACATATCATTATAGAATATATATTAATGTACGACTTCACCTAGTTTCTTTCTCTTTTGCTGCTCGTGCAGAAGTTCACGGACGACTCGGAGCAGTGCCTGAACAGACTGAGCGAGGAGATGAAGGCCAAAGTGCTCGGCTTCGTGGGCCGCCTGCGGGACTGCACGCGCACCCAGGGCGACACCAACGGGCTGGCCATCCAGAAGAACATCTCCAGGATCTGTCAGGACCAGGCCCGGCTCCAGGAGGCCCGCTGCGGCCTCGAAGGTCTCAGCCAGGAGAACGATCCCTTCCGCTTCATCGAGGTGAGAAGAAGTTCCCACTTGGTTCTGATAGCACAGGTCACAGCTGAGAGAACGTGCTCGTGTTGAAGAGCAAAACAAACTTTGACTTTATGTGAACCGAGATGTTGTAGATTCTAATTTCATAACCTGTGGTGGAAAGTCCTCAGCGTTAAAACAGTTTCACTTTCAGTTATTACACAAATAAATCATTCTGTTATATTTCATGATTATTACTTCAGTTTGGCTTAAATCAGCTTTTTGTGTAATTTGTGTCCAAACATCTGTTTGTGTGTCTTTTTCAGGCGTACAGGACGACAGGGAAACAGTGAGTACTGTCGAGGGAACAACATGTGAGCTGTTGTGGTTGTTGTACTCTAATTACTTGTGTAATTTGCTGTGTGGGGAAAACGGACTTTGCTCTATTGTGTATTTTCTCTGCCTGTTGTGTGCTTGATGCCATATTTGGTGTGTGCAGGAGGTTGAGGGGTCCGACTCAATGACCATTGACCGTGTGTGTGTGTGTGTGTGTGTGTGTGTGTGTGTGTGTGTGTGTGTGTGTGTGTGTGTGTGTGTGTGTGTGTGTGTGTGTGTGTGTGTGTGTGTGTGTGTGTGTGTGTGTGTGTGTGTGTGTGTGTGTGTGTGTGTGTGTGTGTGTGTGTGTGTGTGTGTGTGTGTGTGTGTGTGTGTGTGTGTTTGTTTTCAGGTGCCGTCGGCAGCTGAGGAGGAACATGTTCTACCCAGAGTACGTGGACATGGAGACGGAGGTTCTGGTCACGTTGATGGAAGAAGAGATGAGGAAGTTCCTGGACGAGGAACTCCAGTGTAGCATCATTGCCGCCTTAAATTCTTTGTGTACGTAGTTTTCTAACTTTGCTCAAAGTGCTGTCATCACCGAACATCAGCTGTTTTAAATACGAGCTCTGCCGTTTCAAACAACACGTTGTATTTTTATGTGTTGTTGATATAAAATACTCATTTGTGCAGTTGTCAGGTTACAGGAGAAGATTATTAAAATTCACTGAATCAAAAACCATTTGTCCATCCATCAGGTCATCTCACAGATCATGAGGAGGAGGAGGAGGAGCAGTATGAGATTGAGGAAGAGGCCACAGAGGAGGACGATGATGATGACGACCTCAACGACAGCAGCGAGGAGGACATGAGGAGTGAGGGCGAGGTGGAGGAAGAGGAGGAGGACGACGAAGAGGAAGGATCCAACCAGAGGGAGCTGGCAGATGATCTTTACAGTCCAGAGGAGGAGGAGGAGGAGGAGGAGGAGGAGGAGGAGGAGGACGACAGTGATGAGGAAGCAGAGAGTATAGATTGGGCGGCGGAGGAGGAGGAGAGAGTGGTTTAAATGAGGATGTGATTTGTTTACATATATTTTTCCACCTCTTTGAAGCACTTTGAATTTGACACTCAGCTTCGGGTGAGGGCAGCAGATGTTCCCACATCTCTTTGAATGTCCCTCCGACAGAGCAGCTGCCACACGTTGCCTCAAACCTTCCACAGCGAGCTGAGATCCACCGGAGGAGGAGGGCGGAGCTGCGACTCAGCCGGACTCAGAACCAACTGGGAGCACGTGATGCTCTGTCAGAAGAAGTCTCCTTTATTAAGGTGTTTTTACATCAGCAGATATTTACACATGCAAATGAATGTATATTAACAGAATGTGATTTAAGACTGAATTTAGAAAACAACTATTTAATTTGTTGATAGAACAACTGGTATAAGTTTTATTTTTATTAATTTCCAGTCCTGGATGCACAAATATCTGAATTCCTGGGGTTTGACAGTTTCCCGTCACCATGAGAAGATTGATGTGAACTTTTCAAACCAAAGAGTGAGGGTGTACTTTTTAATAAATGTGTTTGCTCGGCATGACGTAAATCTAAGTTACAGTTAACATTGGCTCCGGGATGACTTTTGCTTTTCATAATTCTTTGTGCTTTAAAAACAGGTGATGCATTGTTTAAGATATTGTTAATTATTCCTATGCACTCTTCATATATTAATCCTACAATATCAGTTTCAGGTGATGTGGAATTTTGCACTTTATTACAAGAAAAACCTGCTTTGTTGGGCCTGAAACTTTTGAATGTGAAAAGCTGATTTTTATTTTGATATGAGGGAGTTTGTGAGAGGCCAAACTAAAACCATTCATATATAAAAATGAAGCCTGCTGAAAATGTGTCGGTGGTGGAGTTGCCTTTTATTACAGTTTTTAATGAAATATGTGGATAATTAAACTGTGGTTGGATTATTGTGTCAAAGAAGAAGCCAAAACAGTACTGTAACTGTATGAATTCTTATTTTTAGAAATCTATGAAAGAATGAGGGCATAGATTGTTATTATAGTGTCTATAATAATCTAAAGTAGAAGACAGCTGCTGAAAAGAAAAGATTAAACTTTTAACATATGAAGGAAATTTAAATTAGTTTATTCCCTTTTACATTTAAATGTATTTTTAATGCATTATTCATCCTTTAAAAAATAAAGTTACTCATATTTATGAATAATTACGTGGTATATGATTTACAATCTATATCATTTTTTATTTAAATATCTTTAAACACAAAAATACTCGAGTCTTTCCCCCGGAACCTTTGTCTTGTCCGGCGTGTGTCCTACCCTGAGCGCCTCAGCGCACGGACTGGTTTCCTGTGCGGACCAGTGTCTGCATGTGTGTCCGAGTTGTGTTGATAAAAGTGTAGATTTGTCACAGACACACACCGCTCGTGTTTCTCTCTGGAATCGAACCCACGGAGGTCCAGTCATGAACCACGTCTTTGGGAAGGTGAGTCTTATTTTTCTGTTTCCGCTGAAGGTCGCTTTTGGTCCCAGAGGTCAAACCTCGTTCAGTCTCAGTTGATTCAATTCTTCAGTTGAATTACAGATTATCTACAATCTCAAATCAATAACACAAATAAATGTGGATTATTAAGAAGAAACACGAAGAGGATCGTTCAGCTAATGAAGCTAATGCTGGTTAGCTGTTGTTTTCTTAGCTTCGAATGATCATGTGACACATAATCCATTTTAAGGTTAATTCATGAATTAATCACGAGTTATTTTCTCTATTGTTTTAATCTCGTGGTCAATAAAGAAGCAGAGGAGTTCTCTGCAGCTGCAGCTTCAGTCGTCTCAGCTGGACACGAAATGAAATGTGTTAGAATCTGATCATAAACAGTCAAATTCATGTGTTTGAAACATGTCAACGAACCAGGTTATTGAGGAAGTCATGCGATGATCCATTATAGAACAAGCTGCACAGCAATTTAGTTGATTAACTATTGATTCATTTGAAGATGAAGTATTAAACTATTCTATCTGCTGAATATTGACTTTATTAATCGATTAAGTTGTTTGTAAAATGCTATTATGAAACATCACATCCAGAAGTCCCAAAATATTAAGTTCAGAACCAAATAAAACACATAAATAAATGAAATTCATTGGACCTCATGCGTGTGTTGTGTTGTTTCTGTTTTACGTTGTGTTGTGTTTGTTCAGCTGCAGGCGTCTCTCACCCGTCAGGTGATCCTGATGAATCAAACTCTTCCTCTGAGTCGGTGAGTGTTTCGTTGCTTTGCTCTTTAATCCTCATGTGGTGATTATGATTATAATTCAGGTTTTGATTTTATTCTCATTTACTATAGATGCTTTATATTTACCGACTCAGAGCAGCGTGAATGTATAACGTCTCCTTTAAGAGACGCGTGGAAAGACAAGTTGTTTGAAATGAGAAGTATCGCCTGTACAACTTGTGTACTTCATTCTTAAAAAACATTTGTACTGTTGTCTTCTGCAGGAACATGCCGAGCATCCAGCATCCTGTCTGGAGTGAGTAGAGACTCGTGAGATTTAAAACTCTGGTGTCACGTCACATCAGATCTGGAGCCCGTGTTCTCTGGAGTCCAGTTTGTGTTTTAACGTGAGGTTGTTTTCGTTCAGGCTCAGCGAGCGAGGGTCGATACCACAGCATGCCCACGCACGGGATCGGCAGCTGGAAGTATCTCCTGAACAAAAAGAGAACGGTGAGACTCTAACCCTAACCCTTTCTATTGAGTTATTCCTTTAATGTATTTATCTATTTTTTCAATAAACTTGTGTAAAAAAAATAAGCTCCTGTCCTGATCCACTCTCGTTAGATTAAATCCCGCTGTGCACTTTATGTAGCTTTTGTTCAACTTGACAATCGTCTCACGTCGGTTTTGTTTTGCAGCAGAAGAAGAAGAAGGACCGGCACCAGATGAGGCAGATCGTGGCGGCGACGGACTCAACGTACGGGACGCTGAACGTGAAGGTGTCGGGCTACGACATGACGCTGGTGGAGCGCTACACGCAGTACGTCCACCACCTCTGCAACCGGCTGCGCATCAACGTGTCTCTGTGGTGAGGACGTCCACGGGGACGGGACTGAGACGCTCTTCTCAGGACGAACTGCAGCTTATAGAGATAATCAAAAAGAACCTTGAATATCATAAAACGTCTGTCCCCCCACCCCTGCAGCTACGCGTTGCCGACCAGGACCACAGAGGTGATGCTAATGCAGGAGCACGGCACCAAGATGTTCGTGGACGCCGTGCTGAAGACGCACGAGCGAGTCGTCCAGGTGAGAACCGAGCGTTCGTGGTTTCCTTCAAACTCACATCCCGTCGTGCTTCGTTTGATTCCCGAGGAAAACGTGTTCCTTTGATCTGCTCCGCTAGTTGAACAGCCTGAACACGACCGTCTGTCCCGTCTTCATGGACGTCCTCTTGAAACATCAACCGGAGGGAGTCCAGCTGTCTGTGAGCGAGGTGAGTGAGCCGGTGACGTCCACCATCAGATCCCTGATGGACATTAACTGTTGTTTTCGACTCCAGGTCTTCAGATGGGAGAATTATCAGATATTTCGTGGTCTTCTGACAGTGAATTTAATATTTTCAGCTGTTAACTGCTTCAGATGTTGTTGCTTTTCCTTTGTTTCCTCGGAGCCTGTCGATCATTCTCTGAAAATGAATTGTAACTCACTCTTCTTCTCCTCCTCTTCCTCTCAGCACACAGAGGCCGACTTCAAAGCTCGTTTCAAAGCTCGTCCAGAGCTGCAGGAGCTCATGACCAACATGAACCAATGAGAGCTGTGAGATCTGCTCATGTGACCTGTCTCACGCTCTGTGATGATCCCCTGGTGTCCTCAGCTGAATGTTGTCCAAGGAGAACCTTCGCTCTGAGATAGCTGCTCTGTAAATTAAAGTGTATATGAACTTGTTCTAATAAATTAAAATGTATTTGAAAAGCAGCAGCTCTGAGGATTTTGTGTCACGTGGCAGTAGAGCAGTTATCAAGATTAACTTTTATACTCTTAAACAAAAGACAAAGTAGTAATATTACAAAACGAGAGAAATCATCTGATCTCTTCTGTACAGGATGATGACATCATTTATTATTTAATCAGATATTAAAATAGATGCATTAGTTTTTCAGCTGACTATCTCTGAGATGGATTTTTAGGTCACAGTAATATTTCATTTGTTATTGTGTTGCCTCTGGTTGAATGAACTAGTGGTGAAAATAGGATATTTCCCCTGAAGTAGAAATATACATCACTGAAGTACAAGTACCTTGAATCTTTCCCACATGAAGCCGAATGTACTGATTCATTTTCTTTGCTCAGCATCTTTGTATTTTTAAGATCTTTTATCGTCTTTGACAAAAAGCAACTTCAAGCGACACGACATAGGTTAGCAAATATATTTTAATATATAATATTTATATTCATTTTAGCACAATGACAATGGCATAATTTCAGCTCAGTCTCATTTAAATCATGACAAAAAGCCACATCTTTGAATTTATCTTTAATATTTTATAGTCATATTTCATTGCAGTCGCTGCAAAATAAATCCTTAAGTGCGTCTTTCGCCCGTGAGAGGAAAATCTCAGCAAAAGTTTCTAACAGCATTGAGTCCATGGCGTCCGACCGGGTTCACGTGGTGAATGGATGAGTGACGTGATGTCTGCGTCGCCTTTGAGCCAATCAGCCGCCTGCACGTCGCCCAACACAACCGAACGATCACGTGGTTTAGGAGGACAGGTCGAAACCGACGGAGCAGAAAAACTCCCACTGTGCTCATCACACCTGCAGCATTTCATATTCTTACAATATTCTATCATTCAATTTCACATGTCCTGTCCCCTCATTTTGACCCCGGAGACAGATCACACCTTAATAAGACATCTCTATCCTGTCCCCTCAAATCACCACAGAGACAGATCACACCTTAATAAGACATCTCTGTCCTGTCCCCTCAAGTCACCACAGAGAGCGGTCACACCTTGATAAGACGTTTCTGTCCTGTCCCCTCAAGTCACCAAAGAAAGCGGTCACACCTTGATAAGACGTTTCTGTCCTGTCCCCTCAAGTCACCACAGAGAGCGGTCACACCTTGATAAGACGTTTCTGTCCTGTCCCCTCAAGTCACCACAGAGAGCGGTCACACCTTGATAAGACGTTTCTGTCCTGTCCCCTCATGTTGGCCCCGGAGACAGATCACACCTTAATAAGACATCTCTATCCTGTCCCCTCAAGTCACCACAGAGACAGATCACACCTCTCCAGATAGAAACATCAGCTCAGACTTCGATCAGCTTCTTTTTTCCTCGACTGCAAAACACACACACGCCAGAAAACACCCGACACAAAGATTGTTCACGACCAATGTCACGAGAAGTCGCCAAAGGTCGAGTGTGAGGCTGTGACCCCGTGACCCCGGCAGCTGGAGGTCAGAGGGAGTTGGCACTTTCACCCATTAACATGTGGAACTTTGCTTTTTTTTGTGCAGGATGTGTAAACTTTATTTGCCAAAATTAAAAGAAAAACAAAAAATACGTTTTCACAATATTCAGGAACATCCAGCGACTTCTCCCGCGGCCGTAAGAAGCTTCACGACTCGACTCGATCCGACCGATCGGACTTTCACCACGTTAACGAACCTCGTTAGCTTTTAATCTCACCACTGTTCAGCCGCTAGTGCAAGAACTGCCACATTCAAAACGCTGCTCACTGCAGACACGTGACGTTTCTCATCTCTAACGGCTTCAAACCTCTAAACTACTCGTCACTACTTCCACTATCTGCTCAGCACTGATCTGCATTCTCCTCTTCATCCTCTTCATCACGTCCTGTCTCCCCCGTCGCCTTAAAACATTCAGAACTAAACGTAGCCAGTAGATCTACAGAGCCTCAATTGTTCAATATTAAATATATAAACAGTAGATTTAAAGAAATGGCGCTAAAAATTAAATAAATCAACTTCGAAATCAATATTTGATATTAAATAATCATGTTTTTTTAATGTTTTATTTCGTTTAGTTTAAGAAATCTTCACTTTGTAATTTAAGTAGTCGGCTAACGTGTAAAGACTCTTCAGCGGTTTTATCTAACTCCAGCTTCTGGATCTTAAACTAAATCAAAGTACTTATTGCTGAGTTGCTTATACACGGTTAAATTATTTATTTATTCAATATTGAACAGATTTTTTCTAGTGAATAGAAAGAGGAAAATAGTTGAAACCTGATGGTTAATTGTTGTCAAGGACTGAAATCTTTTCTCTGCATCTCGACGTACGACTCGATCTTCGCTCTGTTTCCTGCGGTCGACACGACGTGCTAGCGACACGACGACACGTACAAACAAAATGTTTTTTTGTGAGCGCTCTTATCTTTTGTCATGATTCGGAAACTCTGAATAAAATCATTTTACAAGCAGTGACCACGACACGTCTGGGCAAGTACGACACAGTAAAACATAATATGTTACACATCAGATAATACAGTGGAATGAGATTTTTCTTTTTCTTTCCTCTCGTTGTTGCAGATTAATCGGAAACGTCTCAGAAGAGAAGAACCTGTCATGAAAGTGTCGCTGCCTGTTCGGCTCCATTGACTCGTTTCCAGTAAGTAAAACAAAACCAGGACACGGAAAACCAACAAGACACAGGCATTAAATAAATTAATCCATTTCAAAAAACAAACACAGTGATATATTCAAAATACATATTTACAACCGAATAAAACAAAGACAGAAAACAGTGTTATCCTTAAGGGAGAGTGAGAATCTTGTCTGAATTTTAATTGTTTAGTTTGACATGTTAAAAACCTGGACACAGTTTCTGGCTCTTCATGTCCTGCTTCACCTGCTGTGGCTAAACCCACGTATCGGTTATATTCAGGTATTTACCGTAAATACACACATGTACTTTAGTAGGTTTGTACTCTGCAGCTTTGACTAAGTTGATATGTACATGGAAATCCAAATTCTGACATCATTAGTGACTGATATGTTGATATATTATGTGCCGGTGGCTACGGAGGAAAACGCGGAGCAACACAAACATGGAGTTATTCAGTGATTAACCTGAATTAATTTTAAAAGTCAGAGTCAACCAGGAGAACCTGCAGCAGCAGTCGGGATTCTTTCCATGTTTTGATGTGAACAGATCTCGGATTCTCAAACTTCCACAGACTCACTAACATCGCCTACGGGAACTGAGAGTAAAACTAAACGAAATAAAATGGAATAAAAGTCACTTGGTCAAATACATCTAGAGTCACAAGTTGCTATTCACACAGAACTTCAAAAATAAAACAAAGGCAAATAAAATACAATGTCCCGACTTCTCCTACTTTGATTTATTTTGTACAAGAATGAAAACACAATCTAAAATTCGCCCTTTTCCTTCGTGGAATCACCGAAGTCACGTTCTAAACACAGAGGACGACCTTTACCCAGAGGTCATAGCAGTAAGTGGGACTGCCTCCACCCGGGGATTGACCCCAGGTTGGGTTCTACAGGCTCAGACCACAAGGAGGGGGGGGGGGGGGGGGTAGCTACCGCTTCACTTGGGGTCCGGCCGAGTGAGAAGGGACAGTCGGGACTTTCTGATTTATGAATTTGAGTTTGACTGAGTCTTTCTCCGACGAGTCAAACGTTTGATGAAACTCAGGTTCTAACAGTCTCACAGACCCGATGGTCTCACGAGGGACAGACACACGTCCTCACGGCTCGTGTTCAGGCATCAGAGGACGATTGGATGTCTTCTTACTTTAAGACTTTTCCTGCAAAAGACTAAAACGTGTGTTGGCCTCTATAGTTTTTAATAGTTCCAAACGATGAACATTGTATAATAAACAAATGTTTAATTTCACCCCTCAAGTGCCACTGAAGTTACGTGACGGTGCAGAATCTGTCCACACACGTAACAATGCATAGACACAAATCAGTTCAACACAACAGTTTACGGCAGAGCACTACAAAATAAGAGAAGCGATCGCAAACGCTGCAATCGAAACAAAAGTCTTGGTCATTGGCACTGGGGTCGGGGGGGGGGGGGGGGGGGTATAAGGCTGGGATAAATAACTACATAAAATCACTGGGGCTGAAACACTGAAGTCATTAGCAAGTTTCAAAATAAAAGTAGCAACTCTCTCCTTTAAAAAGCGAGAGTGGTTTTGACGAACCTTACGCATTAGTCAATCGCACAATCTCACGCATCGTGAGCAATTTTGTTGGTGAACGCAAAGTCAGCTAAGGCTTCGTCGGGGAGGGGTTAATTCAGTTAAGTTTAAACAGTCGCTATCGTTATGCTGCGCGGCGGGAAATGGCCGAGTCAGCGGGTTAGGAGCCGCTGACTCATCAGAATGTTTCCATCATTTTACCGTTTCCCTTCCTCTGCCTTTATATTCACGTCTGTTTCACACTTTGAAAATCTTCATTTGTTCGCTTATCGGCTCCGAATTGTTTAAATTGGTGAAAAATGAAACTCAACGTCCTGTGGGAATTGCTGCTTGTTGCTGCGTCCCCTCTATGGAACACACACGGCACGTCGATATATAATTTCTGCTTTATTTTCTTCAAATATATTATTTGTGTATTTACATGTGTGACCAGCTCATCGATTTATATTGTCTGTAAATAACTATTGGCTATAAGCTAAAGGCAAATATTGGCTTTTCCTATGAAACTTTAAATATTTTCCTCTAAAATATGACTCTTTAAACACTATCTAATAATCTGCATAAGAGTAAAGGGAATGCATCGTAACTGTCGAGTCTTTTGGGATAAAGTTATGTTTTATCACTCATGGCAACTTGATAACAGATGTTTTATGAACCACACGGGACTCAGACATTTGGGAAAATTTGCAAAGAAATATTGCAGTTTTACACTAAAATTAGCGCTGTTGTGGAAACGAACTCTTTAGTTGAAGTTATCTTCTCACTTATTTTTTTAAAGTTTATCTCGAGATAGAAGTTTTCAGTTTGGGCAAGTTTCTGATAATTTTGCACATTCAAGGTGAAGTTAAAAAAGAAAACGGTACAAACGTACAAACACATGATATTCTGACCAACTCAGCATTAATTCTCTCTCTCTCTCTCTCTCTCTCTCTCTCTCTCTCTCTCTCTCTCTCTCTCTCTCTCTCTCTCTCTCTCTCTCTCTGTTGATCCTTTTCTTCTCCTATCGTCTTTGTTTACTTCCGCTTCCTGTGTTCCCTCATCTTGGGAGGAGGCTGCAAATGCCACCATCTGATTGGCTGCTTTGTCGGTAGGCGGCTGCCTGTGTGGTTCTGTGTTAGAGCAGCGAGGAAGTGGGCGTGGCTGGATATGTATAAGTGTGTATGTGTGTGTGTGTGAGGAGCGTGAATGGGGTGAAGCTCTGTGTGTGTGTGTGTGTGTGTGGGGGGGGGGTGATGGGGCTGGTCAGAAATTGGTTGGTCGGTTGATTGGAGTGCCAGGTGTGAAGAGATCAAGTTGTAAGATCAGGGAGTCGAACCCTCACACCTTTTTAGGGGGAGGGGCCAACTTGATGATCTCATCTTCAGAGGGCTGGCGGATGATGTCTGTTTTATTGGCAGGGGGGGGGGAGTTGGTTGGAAAAAGAGGAAAGAGAAAGAAAATCGTAAGAAACCTGCATCTCAAACAAAATTATTATTAAGTTAAGCATCTGTGGTTCTGTATCGTAAACTTTATATGAAGTCTTCCCCAAAAGTAAAGCCAAAGTATCTTTATTGCCCCCTGGTGGCTGGCTGCCGTACAGGTCACCTCCACTTCCCAAACCAATCATGAGCCAGTCTCAGCTTTCTATCATCACCCTGTTCTTTGGAATCAAACTAATATCATGAACTAACATTTTAGTTGATGAACTTTTATTTTGATCCGTGTCCCATTTGCTGACATGGAGGAGTTTATGACCTGTACTGGAGCTCACCACCAGGAGGAGCAATCGAGTCTTTTGCTTTGAAAGGAGGAACAAAGGAATATAATGAGGATATAAATGTAAAAGTTTTTATTTCTCTCTCATTACAAATATTACCAGGACTATTCATCATTTCATTTCCTGTATAGATACATATATGTGAATCTAGACTTTCTAATTTTTTTCTAATTCTAATTTCTAAGTATTCACAAGTTAATCTGTAGATTATTTATGATGCAGTTTGTGTTTGAGCACTGAAGTTTAGACATTGTTCTGCTCAACCACTAGAGGGCAGGATTTTACCAGGTTTGGAAGAACCGGCATCCAGAGAATAAGTTCTCTCCCATCACAGGGACGGTTAGAACCAGTAACAGCTGCTGGAGCGAGTGGTACCTTTGTATTTCTTGGCCGACGGGATGCGTGTGAGCTTGGTGTCGATCTCGTCATCCTCAGAGATCTTCAGCACGGTGGTTCGATACTCGATCACCCTCGTCAGCAGGTCCGGTCGCCGCGAGATCTCAAAGATGTGTTCGATGTACGACAGGTTATCTGCAGGGGACTTGTGGTTAGAGGGCGTGTCCACTCAGAACGCCACAGAGCTGGTTTCACACGTGATGCAGAGACATGTGACATGTGTGACGTGAGGTCTCACCGTGGGCCAGCTTGTCGTTCTTCTCCAGGTAGCTGAACCACTCCTTGCAGGAGGTGATGTTGTTGCTCTGGTCCTCGGGGATGTCCTCCTTGCAGGCCGACTTGAGCTGCTCCAGGTCCTCGTTGGTGATGTTCTCAGACAGGTCGCTGAGCAGAGAGCTGAACTCCGCCATTTTCTGGAGAGAGGAGAGAGGTCAGAAGTTGTTAAAGTCGTCGATGTGCACAGCAGTCCAACTTCCTCCCACACTCAGCTGGGATGTCCTGACTAATGACGATAGCAGCGATGGAAAAGCACAAACTGGGAGCAGAATAAATCAGAAGGATTATTATACTGGTCTGTTTTTAACGTAGGATGAGACAGACTGAAGACACAGGGCAGGATGATACTGGGACTTGAGTCAGTGCTCTATTGTCACTTGATCTATTTATAAACTAATCGTCAATTGAAGGGTAAGAGTTGTGATGTTCTACAATCTGCTTTGTGGGAGTTGGTTCAGAGGTTTTCAGGAGCAGCTGCTGAAGGACTCAGTGATCGGAGACGCTGTGGTTACAGATCAGGCGTCATGGAATGAGTGTTTTCTAGTTTGCTGGGTTTAGGTTCACATAAATGAGGCATTTGTCAGTGTGTGTAGCAGTTTGTGTGTGTGTGTGTGTGTGGTTGAGTGTGTGTGTGTTTGTTGGCAAGTGAGCTGTTGTTCAGAAGCAGGCAGTGAGAAAACAAGACGACCACAACAAAAAGAGCCCCCAGTGAAACAGACAGGGATTCAGACGTGTTGTGAATTAGAGAACGTCCATGACGGGAGAACACACGGGTTCGGATCGCAGCTCGCGTCTCGGGTATTAAAATATTTGGGTCAAGCTCATTGTGTGCATCTTTTTATCCTCACGATTGCAAACATCCAGGAAAACACTGATGTAGAGAAAGTAGGTTGGGGGGGGGGGGGTGCACTTTAATGATCCCAAGCTGGAAACTCCGATCTGTGAAATGCGTCCAAGCAACAAAATATTTGAGCGCAAGCAGGAGCTGAGTTGAGTGCAAGAGCAGCGTTTCGAGTGAAAGCAAACACTGTCCTGAAACATGAGCGTGAATCTACCCCCCCCCCCCCCCCCAATCGCTCGATGCAGTGCATCATGGGCCGTGGCTCGAGCTCTGTCTGCCTCTGATCCCCTCGGTCTCATCGCAGATAAACACACTGCACAGAAAAACCCAGAAGAGCTCAGCGAGTGGCGTGACCTATATATCAGAGCCCGTGCTACCCGCAGCGGCCACCAGGGGGCCTGCATTGACACTGAATAAGCATGAGTTTGTGTGTGAGTGTGTGTGTCTGTGCAGCAATATGATTGTTACTTAGTCATCTTCAGCTTCCTACATTTCCTACACTGCATGCTCCACAGACCAATTCATATCGGAATAATAACAATATAAAGTATAAAGGTGAAAGTAAAGATGATTAATGATGTAATTGTCCCAGAGGCTGATTTCAGGTCAGATTTGTTTGTTCTCTAATGTCTCATGGTGGTGTTTGGTTTGTCTGATCCACGATCTGAGCCTCAGGGCGAGAGCGCAGTGATGACAGAGCGCTTTTACTGTGATCTCTGTGTGTGTGTGTGTGTCTGTGTGTGTGAGTGTGTGAATTCAGTCTTAAATGTCACGTTCATGTCTCTCAAACCAGAGCAACTTGCACAATCAACACAAAGCTCTGCGTGGGAGAGAGCAGGGATATGCACCTTAACTCAGTAAACAATGTGTGTGTGTGTGTGTGTGTCTGTGTGTGTGTTTATGTGTGTGTGCGTGTGTCCTGTCTCCAAGTGCAAGTTTGTGAATTGTGTGTGTGCACGTTTGCATGTTTATGCACGTACTCAAGTGGATGTGTGTGTGTGTGTGTGTGTGCGCTTCCACTCGTGAGCTTGTGAATTGTGTCCGTGATGCAGGGAGTGAAAGAATGAATGTGTGTGTGTGTGTGTGTGTGTGTGTGTGTTGCCCTGCCTGCTCTGTTTTGCACCACAATGGACTGGCGCTGCTTTTGTGTACTTTTGGAGGAGAAGGGGGAGAAAAAAATCAACAATGGAGAGAGTGGCTACATTTAGTCTTCCCCCCCCCCCCCCATCAACCATTCAATAAAGAGGCCTCTATGAGATTGGCTGAAACATATCATATGAACATTTCATTTGTTTTTGTTTCTGAACCTTCTTTCCGGGACCTAAAAGCTTCTTGCTGTCGTCCACCTGTGTTTCCAGTGCACTCTACAAACTGGAGGAGGATTCAACCAGTTCACAAAACTCCAACAAGCTACGTCCAAGCTTCACCGTCAAAAAATTGTTAACACATGATCATAGTGAGTCTGAAAAACAAGTTCAAGAGAAATTGTGGTCATGCTGCGAGTCTGTGAAATCCCCCCCCCCCCCCCTTGTCTCTGGGACGAGCCTGACACTGCGTCCACACATAGAGACCCACTGTGCTTCACATTCTAAACCAACACAAACATGCTTTTGTCTCTGCAGCCTCTGTGTGTGAGTGAGTGAGTGTGTGTGTTTAAATGTGAGACAAAGAGTTGTCATTGAAATTATAATCACAAAGTATCACTCAGCCATAAATTAAATCAAGGTCTGAAAAGTAAAAAAGGTAGAAGTTAACCAAATATTGTTTTCTATAAGCACTTTTTGAACATGGATCATTATTCTTGTAAGTGTGATGATGGCTGAATATGGAGGTTATGATTGTTTTCTTTAGCAGCTCTGACAGATTTTACATTCATGGGAACTTAGGACTGTTTTTGTACCTGAGCATAAAGAGTGTAGGGGGGGGGGCTCATGCTCTCACACACATCCACTTCCTGCTATGAGCCTCACATCTCACTGATCCTAGACCTGCCGAGTGCTTCTCTTTGTGGTGATCACACACACACACACACACAGACACACACACGCACACACACACAAACACACACACCAAAAACTCCATTCACCCTCCACACCAATGACGTTGCCATGGAAACCAGACCTGGCTTGCCTTCAGGCCTGGAGACTGTTACCTAGCGACAGGCCCTGCCCCCCCCTCCTCACCTCACTTCCTTTCAGAATACACCCCCCCCCACCCTCCCCTCCTCGGATGATTGACACATGAGAAACAAAAACAAAAACCTCAAACCCATAAAGTGATAATTTATCAGCAGATCAGCAGGTTTTTAATGTGTCTGCAGAACTGAACCTTCACAGCTTCAGTCACAGTTTGATGTTGTTGACGTTGTTGTTGACGTTGTTGTTGAACTGTTCGCTGCCACATCGTGACGGTCACATGATCGATGTCGACGCTCGCGAACTCTGCAACTCTTTCTCGTTCCTTTTAATCAACAGCACACACACTGACTCTCTTTTCCCCTTCAGACACACACACACACACACACACACACACACAGACACACACTGCTGGACTTCAGCACGGAGAAAAGCCTTTATGTTTTACCATGGCAACAGAACCACCAGGAGAGCAGTCTCTTGGAACAAAGAATAAACTCAGTTCACGGATTTCTTCTCAATCCAGAATCAAACCCTCCATAAAGACACGAGTCATTTCAGCCTGATCGCCCCCTGGTGGCTGGTTTCTCCCTGCACGGGTCTCCATTCAGGGGCTGCATCCGCCCTAGGCTGCATTTTAAAAACGGATTGTGTCGCACAGCTTGTGTGTTGGTATCATAGATTGTATATGAAGATGTGCGACATAACCGACGCCTAGAAGTGAAGCCAAATCCTCTTCGTCTCCCCCTGGTGGCTAGCTGTAGCATAGGTCTTAAAACCTTCCTCCTCCATGTTAGTTAATGACTAAAAGTGCAAGATGGTGGCGTTCGTATCCGTGATGTTTTGGCTTGATTTCTGTTCAGTGGGAGGAAGTGAAGATGTGTCTTTATTGACAGTTTTATACTTTCACTCAGTTTGTCTTTGTCCCTTTTTGTCCCATCTTTCATAAACCTAACAAAGTGGCTCTGTGTGATATTAAATCTCCTTCGTCCTCCTCTTCCTCCCTTTGTCCTTGTCTGTCCTGTTCCTACATGTCGGAGTCGGGGCCTACGAGCAGTTAGTCTCTTTCTCCGTCATTAAATCTCTCATTAAATTCACCCTGACCTTTCAGCACCCCCCCCCCCCCCCTCCCTCTCTCTCTCAGGATGTTTTCTCACTTTCACTCAGATGGACTGCGAGGCAGAGAGTAGGAGTCCCGCCCACTCGCCATCTTTAACTCTCCCACGGAACTCACCTCGACTTTACAGAGATCCGCTCCATGTGTCTATTTCTAGAACGAACCAGCTCTGCAATGTTTCTAAAAGACGCCACATTTTTAAGTGATCTTAAATCTCAACCCTCAGCTCTTCTCTCTGCACCGTTCATTCTGAGGTTTCTCTCTCTCTCTCTCTGAGAATCATCAGCTCCCTCCGTCCTGCAGCCGGTGAGCGATCAGAGAGTGGGAGGCTGAATCTCTCGGTTTCAGGTCGGAGCTGACGTCTGCCTCCTCTTCTCGGGTCAGGGGTCACTCTCCTGCTCATCCAGTCCAGAGATTCAGCCTCAACTCTCTGGATCCTCTCACTTCAACCCACACGTGCTTCTCTCTGCTGGTGATTCTCCTGCTTTCTATTATGAAACACACTGAAGACGAAGGTACCGCCCTGTGGTCCAACGTCTCCACCAACAAGTGAAGTCAATCAAGAGGACAGAGTTGTTTACTTTGAACTCAAATGTGTAAATTACTTTCTCCCTCCCTGCTTCACGCCTGAGTCGGTGTGTAGAGCCCTGCAGAGTCAGAGTCCGTCCACCAAGCGGCATCGATCATCGTGCAGGCGCCAAACCAACCCGCCTCCCTGCAGGTTTCATGTCCAGCAGCAGACAACAAATAAAGCCCCCCCCCTGCAGACGGCGCCCGGGGTCGAGGACGCATGGGGGCCGGTCCCTCGCTGCACATCGACGCCCTGCAGCTTCACCCGGCCCCCCAGCTGCAGGGCGGCGGCGTGCTGGGCTCCTGAATGACACCGGGCTGGTGGCGTGCCGCTGCGCCTCCTTTCTCATTTTCACTGCGGTGGCTGGAGGCAGCTTGAGTTTCGATTCTCGGTCTGAGCCGATTTGACTTCCTGTGTGGAAGTGACAGCTGCTGCAAATGTGTCAAGATCCACGGAGACGTATGGAAGTGATGGCTGCTGGCTGCTGTGTAGCCGGGCTCAGGTATAACCAGTAAACCAAAGACTCACAGCAGCAACAACACAGAGTCACAACTGACAACTAACAAAAATTAATAAATCAAGCAATACACAAAAACAACTTCCTTTAAAAAGCTGTTTAATTGAAAAAATAAATCAAATCAAACAGTAAAGTAACATAATCGTCAAAAGCAACTCACACACTAAGTACTGACCAGCGGCAGAGTAAAACTACTCAATGCAGAAAAACCTGAAAACCAGTATGTTACTGGCCAACACACGTCCCCAGTTGAGAGACAATCTTGGCAGCAAAAGGTCAAACAAGAAGCACCGCCCCCCCTCTGCGTCCTCATCATCCTCATCATCCTCAGCAGTGTCTCTGTGCCTCCCTCCATCACCACCGCTCTACCTTTACTCTTCCCTGTTTCTCCTCCTCAGTCTCCTCTCCTGAGGCTTTGAACGCGACATCATTGCAGTGTTTTTTTGCTGCAGGGGAACATTAGACCTGATTTCTAACCATTAATCTCACTTTGATGTCTCTCGCCCGCCGAGAACATTGCCTGTGTCCACACGGCGAATAAAAGACATTGTGTAACAGCATCTCCTCCGTTTCATCTCTGCTCCCTCGTTCTCTCCTCCTCTGCTCCCTCGTTCTCTCCTCCTCTGCTCCCTCGTTCTCTCCTCCTCTGCTCCCTCGTTCTCTCCTCCTCTGATCCCTCGTTCTCTCCTCCTCTGCTCCCTTGTTCTCTCCTCCTCTGCTCCCTCGTTCTCTCCTCCTCTGCTCCCTCGTTCTCTCCTCCTCTGCTCCCTCTCTCCTGACGCTTCTCTCTCAGATTTGCTTATGCTAGAGATTCTCTGCCCACGACCACCGGGTCGACCCTGTGGTCCAGACACCCAGGTTCCATCACCGCTCCCATTCCCACCACAGGCCCGGACGGAGGAGAGAGGGAGGTTGAAGGGGAAAAGAGGAAGAGCTGAGAGAATGACACCATGCTCAGGATTAAAGGATGGGACGGAGAAAGCGAGGGATGAGGAGGGAGTAGAGGAGGGAGAGGGAAGGGACACAGAGAAAGGCTCCTTACAGACGTCCCCCTGTCCAATGAGGCAGCGAGCGCTGCCAGCACTTATCAGTTCAAAAGCCCAGAGTGCGAGAGAGAGGGAGAGAGAGAGAGAGGGAGAGAGGGAGAGAGAGAGAGAGAGAGAGAGAGAGAGAGAGAGATTCGGAGGAGAGGAGGAAGCACTAATCTGGGGAGAAGCAGTGGAGCGATGGAGAATATAGGCCACTGGCCCAATTTTCATTGAGGAGAAAGACGATTTTTTTCATGAGTGTAAAAATAGAGCTTTTTATTTCCAAACTTTGTTAAATGTCACAAAACTTCTCCAAACAGAGAACCGTTATTTAAACAAGCCGCTGATTAACGCCTCTGGAGTTCAGTGCACGTCTGGAAACAGCTTCAGAAGAACATGGTCCTCTTCCCTCGTGTGTTTCACAAAGTCTTTAAACCTTCACAATAAGAGAGGTCCTAAGAGTTTAATCGTGAATCGACTCATCGAGAGAGAATCCTGATTCTGAGCTGAGAGCGGAGCTGATTGAAGCTTTGAGCTTCTGGACGGGAGCTGATGGTGGAACCTGCTGAGTCGTTGTTAAACCTGTTTGATCAAATACAAATGGATGAAGGATCATTTCACTGAAGAGCTCCGTGCATTGAGCTTCTCGATCGGGAAGAAGAGGATTTACTGTTTTCATCTGGGAGTGTTTTAACCTCTGCTGGTCACCACGAGCTGGTTTGGTTTGAGTTGAGATATTAATCACAACCATCATCTTAATAATCTGTCCCCAGAATGCCCTTCAAGCTTCCTCCAGCACATTTAGACCAAGAATCTTTGTGTCTTCACATCTTGGTGATATTCTGTCTCTGGGTCAACTCCTCTCGTCTCTGAATGAAAGGGTCCGAGCTCTGGAACAGATCCGCTCCCCTCACACTATTAATGATATTAAATCTGAATTCAGCCTGATTTGGTCTCATGATCCTGTTTTAATTTATTTCTTATTTCTTTTAACCTCATCTTCTGTCTTTCGTCTTTTTCTCTTGTAAACATGTTGGTGCACTATTACACCTTTCTTTCTTTTATTGATTTTAAAACACTGAAACAGCTCCTAAGGAATCACTAGAGAAGCTCATATATTGTTGTGCACATTCAGATACACAACGTGATTACAACCACACGCGTGTGTTAATCTGTTTACTTACATGTTTGCATTTTCCTCCCTCAGATTTTTTCTCTAAGCTTCAGGAGAGCAGCATTGGTGGAGTTTGTGTAGGCAGAGGCAACATCAATCCTCCCAAGTGCCACACAAACACACACAACACACACACAAACACCCACAAAACGCACACACACACACACTGTGGCTCCGTGTGGATGTGTCCTGAATACAGATACCCCTCCGTTTTGGCAGGAGCTTGCACAGAGGGTAAAGGTCACACAGAGAGAAACGTGAAATGTGAAAGTGCTTGTTCAAGAAGAGAAGAATCCTAAAGGAAAAGATAAACGAGTGAAATTTTAAGTTGTTCTTATTAAGCAGACATGTGTTCCAGTGTGAACTCCTAGTTTGGTTTTAAATGGTTATTAAATGATATAACACTGGGGTGAGAGGTTGTGATTGACAGGTGAGGCTGACTCGTGAATGGTTTGTGACCTCGATACCTCGCCAGCGACCTCTGAAGGAATCCTGAACGTGAGTAACTCTCCCCAACGTGGAACTGGTGAAAACAAGATGTCTGAAGGAGCTGCAGCCGCCGGGTTGTGTGCCGTGGTCGCCAGGGACTCACTTCCTGGCCTCGGCTAAAGGGCAGCGGAAAAAACACCAGCCGCCGAGGGAGAAAAGGAGGGAGACAGAGGGGTGAGACAGGGAGAGACAGGGTGAGACAGAGGGGTGAGACAGGGAGAGACAGGGTGAGACAGAGGGGTGAGACAGAGGGGTGAGACAGGGAGAGACAGGGTGAGACAGAGGGGTGAGACAGAGGGGTGAGACAGGGAGAGACAGGGGGGAGAGACAGGGAGAGACAGGGAGAGACAGGGTGAGACAGGCAGAGACAGGGAGAGACAGAGGGGAGAGACAGGGAGAGACAGGGGGGAGAGACAGGGAGAGACAGGGTGAGACAGAGGGGTGAGACAGGGAGAGACAGGGTGAGACAGGCAGAGACAGGGAGAGACAGAGGGGTGAGACAGGGAGAGACAGGGTGAGACAGAGGGGTGAGACAGGGAGAGACAGGGAGAGACAGAGGGGTGAGACAGGGAGAGACAGAGGGGAGAGACAGGGAGAGACAGGGTGAGACAGGGTGAGACAGAGGGGTGAGACAGAGGGGTGAGACAGGGAGAGACAGGGTGAGACAGAGGGGTGAGACAGGGAGAGACAGGGTGAGACAGAGGGGTGAGACAGGGAGAGACAGGGTGAGACAGAGGGGTGAGACAGAGGGGTGAGACAGGGAGAGACAGGGTGAGACAGAGGGGTGAGACAGGGAGAGACAGGGTGAGACAGGGTGAGACAGAGGGGTGAGACAGGGAGAGACAGAGGGGTGAGACAGGGAGAGACAGGGTGAGACAGAGGGGTGAGACAGAGGGGTGAGACAGGGAGAGACAGGGTGAGACAGAGGGGTGAGACAGGGAGAGACAGGGTGAGACAGGGTGAGACAGAGGGATGAGACAGGGAGAGACAGAGGGGAGAGACAGGGAGAGACAGGGGGGAGAGACAGGGAGAGACAGGGTGAGACAGAGGGGTGAGACAGAGGGGTGAGACAGGGAGAGACAGGGTGAGACAGAGGGGTGAGACAGGGAGAGACAGAGGGGAGAGACAGGGAGAGACAGGGGGGAGAGACAGGGAGAGACAGGGAGAGACAGTGGGGTGAGACAGGCAGAGACAGTGGGGAGAGACAGGCAGAGACAGTGGGGAGAGACAGGGAGAGACAGGGTGAGACAGAGGGGTGAGACAGGGAGAGACAGGGAGAGACAGGGAGAGACAGGGAGAGACAGGGTGAGACAGAGGGGTGAGACAGGGAGAGACAGAGGGGTGAGACAGGCAGAGACAGTGGGGTGAGACAGGCAGAGACAGTGGGGAGACAGGGAGAGACAGGATGAGACAGGGAGAGACAGAGGGGTGAGATGGGGTGAGACAGGCAGAGACAGGGAGAGACAGGATGAGACAGTGTGAGACAGAGGGGTGAGATGGGGTGAGACAGGGTGAGACAGGCAGAGACAGGGAGAGACAGAGGGGTGAGACAGGGAGAACCAGGAGGGACGGGACGGGGGGGGGGGGGGAGAAAGATAAACCAGCAGCTGGACTCGCTGGAGGAATGAAAACGGGAGCTAATCCCTTTTTCTGCTTTGTTCCACACCAGCTCGTCCTCTGGAGCTCCGCCCCCAGGACTCCGGTTTATGGAGACATATTTCTGCAGCTCTCTTTTGTCAAACAGTGTTAAGACTGAAAATCATTTTAAAACTGCCTGTTTGATTTTAAATAGAACCTTCGTTGGCAACATACTATCTGAGGACAGACTCCTCTTCTTCATCAAGATTGGTGAAATCCTGCTTCCGCCTCTTTGTCCGAAATGTAACAAGTCCTTTATCGACTCTTTCCAGCAAGTTTTGTGTAAATCTGTTTTTGCATAATCCTGCTGACGAACACACAAACACAACCTCATATCCCATAATAACCCTGTGTGTTGTGACTAACAGTGAAAACCTCTGCACGCCTGCTCCTCCGATGATAGAGTCTCTGCCTGTACGCATGAATAACTGTATGAATATGAACAGCTGCATATACCGCACACTCACGGATGAGTGCTCTGACGTGAGAGACACAGGAAAGAATGAGGAAAGAGAGAGAGAGAGAGTTAGACCCCCCCCCCCCACAGTCACCGGAGCAGCCTTCTGCTTAATCTGAATTCTAAATGGCAAACGGTTCATCGTGGCTGCAGGAAAAGACCAGATGGTCGTGACTAAACCCGGAGAGAGGGAGGGAGAGAGGGGGAGAGAGGGAGGGAGGGAGAGAGAGGGAGAGAGGGAGAGAGAGAGAGAGAGAGAGGGAGCTAGAGACCAGATGTGGAGACGCAGGGAGAGAAATGAAGATCGTCGAGGAGGAGAGGAAGGTGAACGGGAGAAAGAGCAGGAGTGAGTTCTGGAGAATTTTATATAAACACACATTCCTTTGTCTAATCGAACCCAGTGTATTCTGGGACAAACCCTGTGACCCCATGACCCTGTGACCCCGTGGTGACAGTGGCCAGGACCAATCAGACGGCAGCAGCAAGAAGTCACGCAACACTCCGCCGCCATGCCGATCCACCGTCGGCTCTAATTCTCTAATCCATTAAAATCCTTCCTCCATGCGGCTCAGCTACTGTGAGCAAGTCAGTCACCTCCTGCACCTGAGCAGCCGGCAGAGCAACAGGCTGGTTACCCCCCCCGAGCCGCTCTAAGCTGCTGTTGTTGGTGTTTCAGGTTCTGGAGCTTTCAACCACATCGCAGCCGGGATCAGACGTGAGCTCTGGAAAGGGTCTGGACCCAGCAGGAGACTCACTCCGATGTTTTCCAGACATCTCACTCGGGGGCGGCAGGAGGAGCTCTGGAGAAAGTCCAGAGCAACGGACTGTGACATTTTCAGTTTCAGGAGTTCCAGTTGCAGTTCAAGGCAGAATCCTCTAACCCGGCTCTGTTCACACTCAGCTTCTAGTTCCTCCAAAGCTGCTCAATAAGACAGGATATCATTGTTGTATAATTTGTGCGAAGCCGGTGAAAGAGACAAGCTGTGGTGTTTGAGGGGATCATGTGCCAGTCTCCTGGAGATCAGCAGCTTTGGGCTTTCAGGTGATAACAAGACGAGAGAGAGGGAGAGAGAGAGAGGGAGAGGGAGAGTGAAACAAGGAAAATAAAAAGCAAAAGAGATGAACTCTAACAGCAGATCGGCTGCCTTCACAAAATATGAATCGTTGCATCATGGATTCTGTTTGTTTGTCGAGGATCATCTGACAAATCCCATAAAGAATCAGAGAGCCCCAATCGCTGATGACAGTGGATTGCATCATGCGGCCTGAACCCAGTTCCCCCAGTGAACCCAGTTCCCCCAGTGAACCCGTCCCTACAGACGACTGACTGATTCTTACCACACAGATATACTGTGAATAATCCTGATTGTTTAACTTGTATAAACGTCCACAGATGACCACACAGACCTTTGCAGTCAGATCCTCTGTGTTGGAGATTTCACTCATTTCCAGTGCAAATCAATTCCTTTGGAGAATTGTTCTGGAACCAAGTGTGGGAGGAGCTGTGGTGGGACTGGTTTCCTGACCCTGTCAACGGGTCAGTGGACCGGAGCTGAAGTGGAATCCTCTCACCTCACTGCCTCACGACACGACTCAGAAGGATCTTGACTCTCATGCACGGTGACAGCTGGCGTGCACGGCCGCAGACACACAAGCTGCCGTGTGTCACAGCCGCCAGAGATGAGGAATCATGGAAATGTATTTGTGTCGTCGATGCTTCATTAGCGTTCGGGCTTCATGGAAGATAAAAATATCTCTGTGCCTCTGGGAGGAGAGAGGACGGCGAGGGGGGGGGGGTGTGTGCGGCAGAGATAAAATGAGGATGCAAGAGTTTCTCTTTTTGTCTCCTGCTGTGAATGTGTGCGTGTTCATGTGATGTGTGTGTCTGTGTGTCACGAGCGAGGCTGCAGCAGCGTCTGTGAGTAAAACTTCCAGAACCGTGAGATGTGAAGGTGACGCTGACGTCAGCCTCTCCTGGAGGAAATATCTCTCCTCCTCATCTCTGCCTGCCTCCATGCTCCTCTTCACTGCTCCTTCATCACAGCCCCCCCCCCCCCCCCCCCCCCCTCCTGTCAGCGGCTGTGCACCGAGGCAGGAAACTGTGGCTGACTATGGGACCAAAAAAAACACAAAACAATAAACAGCATCGGAGGTGGAGGCCTGTCTGCACACACTGTACATACATCAACACTGTGATGTCATAGACACCATGTGATTGGTCAAGCTGTGCATCGTCTTAATTATTATGGGATGCAGCGTTTAATGCATTATTACCCTTTTCTGCCGTCACGTGATCATGAATCCTCTTTTGATCTCTTTGATCTCAAGATGTTATGACATCACATGAGGAGGAGTCACTCTGAACATTATGGATTTGGATCTGGAAGATGGTGGTTTTGGGTTTTGAGTTCTGTTCTGAAGGTTCTGGTCATGTGACCTCACGTGACGGGTCAGTTCATCGTGGACTTCAGGTCTTCGTTCATCCTCGGGTCTGCAGGCTTCTTGTTGGGAGAAGAACAGAGTGAGTTCAACTGGTTTTACATCTGCAGAGACATGTGACCAGTCAGGGGACCACCACTGTCTCCTTAGAGATCCCGTCCCCCCCACAGGAAACCACCAAGCTCAACTCTTCACAACAGGGGAAAGTTTGAAGTCTCCTGATGTTAAACCACGTAAACGCTCCATTTTCTACTTAAACTCTTTATTTCCAGATAATCCATCTATGTAAGTTTTCATTTTTCCTTTGAATATGAGCCACAGAGACCGGTGGGTGGGCAGGCGACTGGGAAACTGGGAGTCAGAAGCGTTCAGGCCCAGTCGCCTGCTGGGAAACGCTGTCAGATGTTGTGATCGCTCGTCCACTAATCGTGAAAATAGGACCTGGAGTCTGACTGTGTGTGTTTGTGTCGTGAGCACAGACGAGTGGAGAAACGCCTGAGGGAGAGGAGGAGGAGGACGAAGGGTTGGTGTGGTGGTGGTGGTGGGGGGGGGACGTTAAAGTCACTGTTGTAAGATAACGCCTTCACTGAGCGCCGACACGTTTACTACACGTCTGCCGATGAGAAGATCAAAGCCAGACGTCACCGCACCTCGTTTCCTCGAGGGAGTTAAAGTTCACAGGATGAAGTCGTCGTTCGGAGATGAAAGGAGAGGAAGAGGAACGAAGAAGAGCAGCAACACTCTTTTCCACCTAAAAAACTCTCTCTCTCTCTCCCTCCCTCTGACGGAACAGAAATTAGACAGAAGACACAGATCAGATCCTGTTTGGCTCGGGCCTGATCCCAGATGTGCGGCTGCCTCGATGGAAACATGCTGCTGGAGCGTTTGGACGGAGAGAGAGAGAGAGAGAGAGAGAGAGAGAGAGGGAAAGAAAAGTCTCTCATGTGTTTACTTCTCACTTGTTTCTGTGGCATCAAAATAGCAACAGCACCTGAAGAGACACGAGAGACGGTGTCGTACGTCCTCTCGTCTGCGTCTTTATATCTGACAGACGCCTGCACAGACCCACATTCTCACATTTCCCCGAAAACACGTGTTAGCCTGTTAGTCTAGCTACATATCTGCACACAAACATGGACACAAACACACACACGCAGACTAACGCACCCATACACGTGCACACACAGTTACACACAGTGTTAATGGGGCTGTATCCCACTGTAATGCACAGTTCACTGAGGCTCCAGATGGAGAGGCAGCGAGGAAGAGGAACAGGATGCCATAACCTCGCCTCATACAGTACACAAGAGTCACAGCTGCAGACACACACACACACACACACACACACACACACACACACACACACACACACACACACACACACACACACACACACACACACACACACACACACACACACACACACACACACACACACACACACACAACACACACACACACACACACACACACACACACACACACACACACACACACACACACACAGGGAAAGCAGCCCAGAGCACCCACGCCTGTATCAGCCCACATGAATGCTTCTAGAAGAAAAAGAAACACATGTACACTTTATCTTTTGTATGAGCATGCTCGGAAACACACGTGCAAACACACACAGACTCACACACTCACACACTCGGATGAAGCACACTTCACCCAGCAGAGTCAAGGTGGCGGTTGTTGTATTTTCCTGAAGCTTCAATTGAACCTTCACTACAATGTTTTAAACGTTATTGATAAGTGTTAGGATGCAGACAGGAAGTGATTCTGAACAAACAGGATGACAGGAAGTTATTTAATCTTCAGAGACTAAATGTGTCTTAATGAGGAAACTCAGGACGATCTGGATGTGTCAGCATTTTAAAGACATCCTTCATTTACAGTAACTGCTGCTCGAAACAACAGAGCTGCTGAGGGGGAGACAGGGGGACGGCTGGAGGGAGACAGGGGGACGGCTGGAGGGAGACAGAGGGACGGCTGGAGGGAGACAGGGGGACGGCTGGAGGGAGACAGAGGGACGGCTGGAGGGAGACAGGGGGACGGCTGGAGGGAGACAGAGGGACGGCTGGAGGGAGACAGAGGGACGGCTGGAGGGAGACAGGGGGACGGCTGGAGGGAGACAGGGGGACGGCTGGAGGGAGACAGGGGGACGGCTGGAGGGAGACAGGGGGACGGCTGGAGGGAGACAGGGGGACGGCTGGAGGGAGACAGGGGGACGGCTGGAGGGAGACAGGGGGACGGCTGGAGGACGGGACGAAGAAGGGGCAGGAAAGGAAAGGAGAGGACGAAGGAGGGGCAGGGTGAAGTCTGAGTCATCGTCAGTTACAGCCGTCGTCTGAGCCAAAGGGATGAGGGAAAAACACACACACACACACACACACACACACAGACACACAGACAGACACACACAGAAACCCAGGGACAAGGCCATCTTTAATGACAGCTTCCCCTTCTCTTTTCACTAAAGGGGACATGAAGTCAAACGGTCAGGGGCTGTTGGGAATGGTCTTATTGGAGCCACTGACCCCTCTGTAACACACACACACACACACACACACACACACACACACACACACACACAGACACACACAAATGGGCCGGAGTCCCCAAACAGTCCATTAGAGATTAAACAAGTTGTTCATGTTTCAGACTCCGGGCATGACTCAAAATTTCAGATTTGTCTGCCGCCGCCTCCTCCTCTCCTCTCCTCTCCTCTCCTCCTCCCTCCTCTCCTCCTCATCCTCTCCTCTCCCTCCTCTCCTCCTCTCCTCTCCTCTCCTCTCCTTCTCTCCTCCTCTCCTCTCCTCCTCCTCTCCTCCTCCTCTCCTCCTCTCCTCTCCTTCTCTCCTCGTCTCCTCTCCCCCTCTCCTCCTCTCCTCCTCTCTCTCCATCTCTGCTCCCGGCGCTGCCTCCTCTCTATCTCTCCATTAGTGGATTAAGCACTCGGGCGGCGGAGAGGAAGACGGTTCAGAGAAAATGAAACTCGGTCCATCCCCGTGTGTCCTGGGGGACGTGAGACAACCGGCTGAGTGGGGACCTGTCCGTCCTCAGCGCCTCCTCACATCACGGCTCCGTTATGGATTTCTTCAATAACACGACAGCAGATGAATTCACACGCTGTCCTGCTGGTTCTACATTATTGGGGTAATAGCTCACAGTTAAATGAGCCTGAAGTTTCCTCACGAACATTTCTTGGATCAAATAAATTTGTATGAAGCACAGCCATTAAAGAGCGCTTCAGTCTGTTATCCCTCCTCACGGGGACATGGCGGGGTCACCAGCTCTCCGTCTGTGCAAACTCCGTGTGACACAGTGATCAACGCCGGGTGACGACTCACAGGCTTCTGTAACAAAGAGTCCTCACAGAAGTGTGAGTCACGTAGTGAACAGCCGGGTGACAGCTCAATAAGACAATAGATTATGTGACAGTAAAACAACATGTCTTTCATTCCAACTTCTGCTCTGTTGTTTATTTGATTGTGGTGCGAGTCAAACACATTGTTTTTCTGTTGACGCTTTGTGTCACATGGCGTCTTTGTGTGTCCATCTATCAAATCCAAATGTCTTCTACCATCAGAGAGAAGATCTTCCTCTAACGTTGGACACTCAGGGCCGGGGACAAAGACACGGACCGGACTGAAACCAACAACTGGGCAGATGTGACCTGTGGGCTGCTGGTTGAGTTTCTCTAAAGTCTCAGTGAAAGAGGTTCTAACATGAAGGCCTGCAGCCGAGCCTGTGTGTTACCGTACAACACATTAGAGCACGGGTCCCCAGAGGGTACATACACAACACACACACACAAGTTTCTCCTCAGTTTGAGTCTCAGCGGAGGAGCATGTTTGTGTGTCTGTGTGAGTTTTTCATGCCCGTGTCATCGAGGTTAACCTGATTCCTGAGGCTTTTTAAAACACACAGTGGAGAAAGGGATGGAGGCGAATCTGTTACATAAGGAAACTGACGGAGCCGCACTCTGGTTCATTGTGTTACAGAAGTCCTCTTGTCTTTAGCTCGTGATTCTTCAAATGTTAGAAAATCTTTTGTGAAGGACGTCGAGAAAAACAACATTTGGTCCCGAAAAATATGTGGCACTGAAAATAAACATGGCGGCAGCTTTGAATCCCCTCAACAAAAGAGTGAGTCTCATCAACGCAACTGTTACAGACCTGTACCTCCCACCCACGCCACAGGGTTCTTCATCACACACACACACACACACACACAGACACACACACAGACAGATAAACACTCACAGATCCGTCATCAGCAGCTGAAGAAGCACAAACACACCAGACCCCCCGCCGGGCACTGCCAGCTTCTCCACTGAGTGCTCGTCTGTTACATGACAACAACAAAACCACGGCCAAAAAAAGTTACACGTGTGTCATGCACGTACACACACACACACACACACACACACACACACACACACACACACACACACACACACACACACACAGCGCAACAGTTTATAATTTAGTTTGAGACAAATTAGATGATGAAATGATGAAATGGAAAACAGTTGCATGCTGGGAGTTTTTCACAGTCAATTTGATGATTAAATGTATGTGAGATGTGGGAGCGACAAAAACAGTCAACACTTTGAGTGGACCGCTTGACACACACACACACACACAGACACACACTGTACACACCTGCCTCCCCTCCTGCTTCAGTCGAATCAACTCTTATCAAATCCAATCAGAACCACTGAGGCGTTTCATCTGGAGTGGGCCAGCAGAGTAGATTATACACACAGCCTCAATTGAAGCTTGTGTGTGTGTGTGTGTGTGTGTGTGTGTGTGTGTGTGTGTGTTTGTGCACATGTGCATGTATAAATGAGCATGTGTGAGCTCCAATACATCGGCATCATGCTGTTTGTGTGGCTCTGCCCGTCTGTGGAGGCTTAGTTTTACTGCATGTGTATGTGTGTGTGTGTGTGTGTGTGTGTGTGTGTGTGTGTCTGTCTGTGTGTGTGTGTGTAAATCATTTCATCCGTTATTCCGGCCTCAGTGAAACACAGAACGATTGAGCTTATGAAACACCACAGCTGTGTGTTGTTGTGCACCCTCCCTCCATCCGTAAAAATCAACACAATCACCCCAGGTTCGCACATAACCCTACAAAAGTTGCATAGCACCCCCCCCCCCCCCCCCCTTACAGGAGGACATTTGCATGGATGTGGTAGAAACCGACAAACAGCATCAGAAGTGGAAGAGGGGGTTGAAAAGTGGTTTCTGCTCGTGTAGGCGTCGCTTGTAGCACAGCAACCGACCGACCACGCAGCCCAGCAGTCGCTGCAGGGATTTAGATTTCTGTGTGTGCATGTGTGTGTGTGTGTGTGTGTGTGTGTCCATGTGGCTGCAGCCTGTGAGGGAAAAGGCTTAACCTCTGCGACAATGGGAAATGTAAAGTAAATCACTGCACATGCTTCAGTTATTCAAACACTGACTCAAGGTGAATCTCCGTTCAGGTGTAAATCCTGCTGGATGGTGACCTGCTGCTCATTTCTCCTCTGAGGAACTAAACATGGTTAAAATCAATATATCCATGATGCTAATAACCAGCATGTGAATCCACTGCAGGCTGCTGGAGGATAGGAATCAGAAAACACACCCGATAGAACAATCTGCAGAAGATATGAGATCTCTGGCAAGGGAAGAGAACCAGATTAGAATTGGTGATGTAAGTGGAAATGCGGACTTCCCCTTTAAGGCATCACTTCCTGTTTGCCCAGAGCTTCCAGTAGAACACAGAAGACTGTGTTTTTTTTGCTCTAGACATTTTTTTAAACCGGCGGTGGAGGCGGAGAGCTTGGCTCCGGGTGCTGGTTTCACTCCGGCCTGTTTCTCTTCCTGTGACCCCGGTGGCCGAGGAGCGAGGCCGAGGTTTCATGTGTCCTTCTGACTGGTTCCCAGTTCAGAGAGCTGCACCTGAATCCGTCCAGTTTGTGTCTTTCTGTGTGGAGCTGGTCTCTGTCTGCTGCACCCGGCTGCTCCACCTCTCACCTGAATAATGCAGAGTGTTTGTTGCTGTTGTGAAAACCTCCCGTTGTGTTACAGACAAACTCTGGTCCCAGTAATCGACCTCAACCTCATTAAAACCTGATTATCCCCTCACTTGCCCCCTGAATGCATGCAACAAGCGTTTAGCAGCTTAAACAAACGTCTGGTGTTTATTTTTCTTTCACTTTTATTTAGTCGTTCCACTTGAGGCACTGATCTGGTTTCACTGTGAAGAGCTCCACTGTGCTCACCAGCTCGTCTTTGGCCATCGTGAGAGGAAACTGAAACGAGGGGCGGTCAGCTGGAAAACCAAAACCAAGGCCTGAGAGGAGCTGGAGAGACGTCTTCATGTCCTGTTGCTTTAATGGCTCGAGTCTCATTTATGCTAAATGTCACATCTCTCTCCGTACATGAAGGCAATTTGCAAAGAACAAAGGTTTGTTTCCAATGAACTATTCTTTTCTCAGTCTTTCCTAAGGTCCAACACTGCGACAAACCCTTTCCTGTTGAGATAGAAAGCAGCATCTGCCCCAGCAGGGGGTCAATCTGTAAATGGATATCGAGAACAGAGCTGAGGAAAGCGAGTGGCAGCGGGGCTGAACAATGCGAGCGAGCAGCCGTAGAGCAGATTACAGGCGGTGATGTAACGCGTCCCCGAGGCTCCGAGCTTCCTGAGCGAGCAGCGAACACATGGTGAAAGCAAACAAACGCTCGGCAGCGGGAGAGACAGGAAACAAAAGACAGGGATCGTCTGACGGGGACATATCTGTGAACCCGGAGCCGGGTGGGAGGACGCCAGCGTCTCAGACAGAGTCCACGCAGTGAGGTGTCTTCAGACTGATGTGATTCTAATTACAAAGTGATCTGTGCTGACACGGTTTATTGTCGGAGCCGCCGGACACTTTATTAAACTTTATTGAACTGGCATTTGAGAAGAGACTGAATCTAGAAGTCAAACCTGTTGGTCACAAAAAGCTAAATCCAAATCTCTCTTCATATAAAAGCTTCTGAGAAACTTTCAGTCCCCCCCCACACACACTTAGATTTCTTGGACGCCCAAAGACAGAGGCTGGTGCCAAATGCATCCGGGCATTCAAACTATATTTAACACGTGTACTGTTGTTTCAACCGGCTAATGGAAAACACTTCTTTTAGTTTTTATTTATTTATGTTACACAATGTTGGTATTGAAAAGCCACTGTGAGTCAACCTGCTGATCTGATTGGTTCTTATCGTCCGAATGTTCATGTTCCTAATAAGGTTGAAAGGTCATGAACCACAACTGACACTGTCTTGTGATTGGTCGAGGGCGGGGCACCTCGATACCGCACCTCTGAATGACTTCACCAGAACAAGATGGCGGTGCCCACATGACGGATAGAGAGTTATTTATTGAGAGAGTTTATGAGTGCAAGCGAGCGGGAGGAGAGAGGAAGTGGATCAGATGTTGGTGAGTCATCAGGAGGTCGACATTCCTCATGGACCGAGAACCTTCACTACGCTTCATAGTGGTTAAGGTGATTAACTTCATTCTCTTTCATTCTCGGTCGTTCGGCTTGTGTGACATCAGAGTCTTGAACGTTGCTTCTGAAGAGTCAATGCAACAAACCAGACATTTTTGTTGTTGTTGTTGTTGTTGTTGTTGTTGTTGTTTTGATGGTTTCATGTTCAACCAGATTAACACTGATCCTCTCGGAAACTGTGTTTGACTCAGCGGCTGCAAACATTCAGCCACAGACACTCAGCCACAGACATTCAGCCACAGACACTCAGCCACAGACACTCAGCCACAGACACTCAGCCACAGACACTCAGCCACAGACATTCCCCTGGCAGCGGCGTTGACGCTGGTGGTGGGAGCGAGGGGGGGAGGGGGGGGGGTGCAACCGACACCACCAATACACACAGAGAGGAAGTGAACCTGAGAGAGGAGGCACATTTCTGCTGCGTTGCCTGGTTGTTGTTTCTCCCCCCCACCCCCCCTAGAAGACAGATCAATATGAGTCACAGAGGAGAGGAGGCCGGCTCCCAAACAGCTGAGTCAAGGCGCACACACACAGACACACACAAAGACACAAACACACACTTGTAACCCCTAGCGTCCTACTGGACTGTAAAACAAAGATGGATGACATGACAACTCCCGAAAGTGAAGCCAAAACATCTTCATCCTCAACTGGTGGTGGAGTCGTAAGCCCCGCCTCCTCCTTGTTTGTAGAGCAGACACGGACCAAATGAATGACTCATCACATTTCTGGTAAAATGTGTTTAAATTATTATCATCTTATGATCATTATTACCTGCTATAAAAACAGTCATAGCAGCTGTAAATGACCTGTGATTGGTCGAGGGTGTGACGGTCACTGGCATCATCACACAAATCTCATTTCGTCCTTAAAACCACAAGAGACATTTTAAAGAAGTGAAATATCTTCACTCATCACTTTCTGGAACATGACAGCGTCGTCCAGTCTGGATTTAATAAGTTCAGATATATGACTGGAATTCAACCCCACAGGAAGTGGACTGACAGCTGGCATGCTACAACAGTCACACACCTCACCTCTAACACAAACTACTCAACAACAGTGTTATAGGAAAACGTCAGAGACACAATGAAGGGATAAAATAAACGATAACACAGGGACAATAGGTGAAATATCCCCCCCCCCCCCCCCACTCACACACACACACACACGCACTGCTCCTGGAACTCATACACAGTCAGTGTTGCCAAGCCAGACACATCCATTCATAAAAGACCCACCCCTTCTCCGTTCAAACACACACAGACACACACTCACAGCCACGCAGGAGGGTCACAGGGGGTCAGCGGTATTTTGTGTTGCCATTGACTGAAATGTGTGTGTTTGGAGTTTGAACTTTTCAAGATAATCTGGTCCAAAAAAGTGATTTTATTATAGAAGGAAACCAACATAAGATGATGTCATATTATATTATACATTAAGTTGTTATAATTCAATTGGAGAAGCTATACCAATATTAAAGATCAAGTCATTTGGTTTGTTGTGGGTATTATTGGCTGTGAGGTAATGAAAAGGACATCGGATCCATGAATGTCCTCAGCAACACTGAACCCAATCCAATTAGCCTGATCAATGGTGAGTTAAATGCCTTCGTGAGAACTGGGAAATTCACCTACTGGCCACTGGGACTGTTCAAATTCAAGGCTGAGTCTGGTGGAGACGAGACCCCCCCCTCCCCCCCCCTTAAACACACAACATGTTAACAATGCAAAAATACAGATTTACACATTTCAACCAAATCATGAAAGAAAAACTGCATTCCCATGGTCGCAGATGTTCTGTTTCAGATGTTCTGTTTCAGATCGCACTTGTGGCTGATGTAAAATAAGTTATGCTCCCACAAGTCAACGTAACGCCCAATGTCTTTAACCCCCCCCCCCCCCAAAAGGAAAAACTATATTTCACAATCTGTATCCCTGTGTGACGGGACGCGAGGACGGAGAGGATCCATATCCATGAATGGAAGGAGGCTGATTCACAGTTAATGAACTACACCCCTTCAAGAAACAACCGCCCAGGAGGAGAAGGAGGAGAAGAGATGGAGAAGAGGAGAGACGGATGAAGATGGACTCACCCTGAGCGCAGTGAAGTGAGGCAGCTGCAGACGGAGATGCGGGAGCGTGCGGGACGATGATCTCCTGCGGGCGTCACGCAGACAGGAAACAGCTGCTCTGCAGGAATGTGATGGCTTCAGCTGGAGAAGAAGGAAAAGTCCACTCGGGCGGTATCGCGTGTGTCTGCGGGGCTCCGGGGGCTTACAGGCGGATCGGAGGCTGGCTCATGGGCCGCGGAGGAACCAGGGGGAGACACGAGGAAGAGGAGGAGAGGAGTCACTCAGAGAAATGTGAAGGTTCCTCTGCGTCTGTGCCACTGTTCGATGCTGAGTGACCGAGAGACGCTGCTCCACCGTGGACACGCCTTCTCCTCTATGTCCCGCCCCCCTCTCTCTCTCTCTCTCTCTGCCTCTCTCTCTCTCTGTGTCTGATTCATCCACAGATCGTCTATTGAGGACAAAGATTCATTCAGAAGAACACATTGGTCACATTATCACCATGAATCAAAAAGCCTACATGTATATTCCACTGTGTCCGAAACCAAACGACAAAGACGACAAATAAGAAAACACAACAACAACAACAAATAAGAAAACACAACAACAACAAATAAGAAAAGACTTGCAGATTGAAAGATGAATCCTATCCCACGTTGACAGTTCATCCTTTTGGACCTGCTGATGTTTGAGTTTAGAGAACCAGTTCAATGAGAACATGCATGGTCTTCACCAGTATCTTCATGTGTTTGTTTTCCAGTGTGACCACAACAAACTGGAATCTTTCATTCTGCACCCAGCATGAAACGGTTAATTATCATTTGGTCTGTGATGAATTTCCTGCAGCCCTAAAAAAACCGGGAGCAGGAAGTGGAAACAGACTAACTGACACTTTTACCAGATGACACAGTTTCCTCAGGGAGAATTAAAGACTTTAAACACATGTAGTGTTTCTGCTGGAGGAGCAGAGGAGAGATGGAAACTATAAAACAAAGACTGAGACACCCCAGTCTGTGAACATCCAGAATAAACATCACGTTTCATCAGTCTCTGCGCTCCTGAGTGAAAAGAGCAGAGTGAGAGCTCTGTCTCTCTTCTCCACCTCTGATCCCACTGGTTCTCAGACTCTGACACACACACACACTGACACACACTGTTGCACACTTGCACACACACATTTTTCAAAGCTGATGTCACCGCGTTATCCGGTCCGCAAAATCCCTCCTCCTGTTTCTCTTTCTCCATCACGACGTGATCCAAAACATCCCCCCATCACCCCCTCAGACACACACAATCAGACACACACACACAAACCCAGACTCCATTCTCTGAGAGGTGACAGTGAGCCAACAGGAGCTGGGCCACTGGGTGTTGGTCCCTCAGATGAAGTGAAATCATCCATCACTTTCTCCTCCGAGGCCTCGTGAGACAAAACAAGTTGCTGCTGTTCAGTTAAAATGAAAACTCATCTTTCACATTATTCAGATTCCTCCGTGTTATTCAATGTGTAATTTATATATTCATGTCAAAAGCTGGGAAACAGTTTTCTGATCTGATCTTTGTTTTGTTATGAAGAACTAAATAAAATGACAGTTTGGTTCAATCCACTTACATGTTGGAGGAGGGATTTATGACCTATACTGCAGCCCACCCCCAGGTGGCGATCAAGAGGGAGCTTTCATGCCGGAGATAAACTAAAATCTAAATCCTTAAGTGCAGAGCAACTTTCTTCACATAACTGTTCCCTTTTCGAGTTTCATTCCAGCTTTGTTCTGAGCACTTTGTTTGTGGTCCGGGGAAATTTCCCGTCCCTTGTTGTGCGTCTCATGACCGTCGGTCGACCAAAGTTCTCTTCCCTCAGACACACTTGTGACTTCTGGGGCTCATGAGGCCGATCCTCACAACTCTGGACATGAATTAGACTTGTGTTGTTGTGTGTTTGACCCTGAGGCCAGGACAGAGTTTCCTGTGTGACACAAATACACAGACGTGAACACATCGGTCGACAGGGACAGTGAACAGTGAATATATCTGTTTGTTTGGTTTGTGACTTTGCCTCATTTTAACCAAATATCCGGATGAAGACGAATTCTGTGACCCCTGGTTTCTCTTTTGATTTAGTTAGAATAAATATACAGCTGTGTTTATACTTAATTAATGTTTGTTCCGCCCATGATGACGTAACTGCTCCAAAAGTGAAGCCACTAGATAGTTTTTTTGTATTTTTTTGTGTATTCCTGACAAATGAGATAAATATAGAGAATAGAATGAGACGTGCATTTACAGAATAAACGAAGTAAAAGTAATAAAAGAAGAATCCTTGCTTCAGTGTTTTTAAGGTTGAAAGATACTAAGATGTGTAGGAATCCCACAATGAGGCTCTGTGATGTCTCTGGACACAGTGAATGTGATTATCATCAGAACCTGGGAGCAGCTGAACCAATCAGAGTCCTCTCACCGGCTGGTTTCACACAAACAATGAGTATTATTGTTGCTAACGTATGCTAATGAGCAGTCATTTGCATTGGCAAAGCAGGAAATTCACACAGACTGATACACAGCAGCTGCACATCCACGTAAATACAAATCCATGTAAATGTAATATATGTGTTCATGCCAACATTCCACACAATTAAAGGCAGCAGCCACTGAAGGAGCCGTGATGAACACAACCTGTTCCTCAGCTTCACAGGTCAGAAGCTGGAGCTGCTCAGTGGGTGATGTGTGAGTCAGTGGATGATCTTCAGCTTCCTGGGAGGTCGTGTGTGGATCCGTCTGCTGGTTCCTGAGAAACAGCTCAGCAACGAGTCTCCGACAACACAACACACACAGTGTGAGTCCAAAAATGTACACACATGATTCTTTAGGGTTGTTGTTGTTGTAAGTAAAGTAAAAGTAAAGTTTGTTGTTATTACTGCATTTTATTCACCCTGTTGTTGCCAGTCGTGTGTGTATGTGTGTGTGTGTGTGTGTGTGTCTGCATCCTGAGGAAGTGACTGAAAAACAGGATATAGGTGAAATACAAAGGTAAGCCCCCCCCCCCCCTCTTTAAACACATGTGTCTGTAAATGAGAGGTTACATTAAAACTCAACAAGAGTGCATGTACTGAGTCCTCTGTGTGTGTGTGTGTGTGTGTGTGTGTGTGTGTGTGTCTGTGTGTGTTTCCCCCCCTCGAGCAAACTAAAATAAGGAAGTTCTTGTTTCCCATCACAAGACCAGCTCGTTGGCCAGAGGGGAGAAGAAAGGCCCAGAGACAGGAAGTCCTCCCAAAGAAAACATCTCCGAGGACTCAGCTGCACAGAAAGAGAGGAAGGAAGGAGGGAGGGAGGGAGGGAGGAAGTAGAAAACCACAAATGAGCAACAAAAGGAGAAAGAGATGGAAACCGAGGGGAGGAAGGATGGCGAGGTGACAGGGGAGAAAGGAAGAGAGAGGGACAGTTGTGTCACGCTGTGTGAATGTGCTCATTGAACGAGGGATGAGTCGCTGGAAAGAGAAACAATGAAAATGCAGAGTCACTGCGACGCTTCCATTCTCTCGTTCTGCTGCTGTGACTTGGCTCTGTTCATTCTCTGAGCCTCTCCTCATGGGCCTCGTCACTGGTTCCATTAGACTCACTCATTTCCTACTGGTTTGGTTTCAGTGATGCATTTTATCGTTTTATCACTTTGTTGTTTTCTTCTCTCGTCTTATCTGCCTCCGTCGTGAAATGACTCAATTCTAAAAACCACGTGAAGCACTTTGTTCGATGAATAACATAAAAAAAAATATGATGATGATGATGAAGAGTAAATTCTCCTGAGATCCTCAGTGTGTTATATTTGATTCTTTCAACTCTACATCATTTCCTGTTTTATTTTGAAACCCTTTCCTTAGGCTGTCAGCTGCTGACTTGACTTCCGGCCTCCGTGTGATTTCCACCTGTTGAGAGGATGCGTTCCACCTGAGTCTCAGCAGCTTCCGGTGTCCTCACTCGGCAGCTTGTCCTTGTCTCTGTGTCTGCTGGACCACCTGTACATTTATAGTTCATATATTTATAGTATATATATATATATGTTTTATGTTGTTAGGATCTAATTCAGCAGGTTTATTATTCTCAAATCCTTTTAAACTCACACTCCCAGATTTACATTTGTGTTGTCATCTCTATGTATTTGTTGTTGTTGTTGTTTTGTTGTTCATCACAGAAGCTATTAAAACAATTTTCACAAAACTTGAACTGTATTTTTATTTATACAATTGTACAGATGTCCTAGGGTCTCATGTTGTGCTGTTCCCCTGTGAGAGGAGGTGGTTAACATGCACAACAGGAACAGGAAGTAGACGTGATGCGTCTCATGGGCTCAAACCACAGACTGAAGATGAAGATGAGCAACATGAGGGAGCAACCAAAGTGAAGCCAGAGTGTGTGGATCGCCACCTGCTGGCTGGCTGCAGTATAGACATGGAGCAAAGTAAAGCCTGAAACATGCTTCTGCGACTGCGTCTGCGTCTTTTCACGCCGCTGTGGCGCAAGACTCGTTTTCATTCATGCTTCCCCAACCGTTGCGCGTCTTACAAAGCAATTCCGCGCCAGAACACTAGGCGGAGTAATGCTTTTTGTCGAAGACGACCTTAGAGACGCCTTCTTTCTTCTTCGTCGATTGTTTATTTACATAGCCACTGCGGCTCCTCGTAGCCTTTTTCTGGCGGACAAATCCGCCAGTCAGTGACAGGTTTTACAAGTGATCATACCATCGGATATCTTCTGCCAAACGCTCTTCTATTTGGTCCATATTCGTTCTTCTAAATCTTCCGTGATTTCTGCCGGTATTATGGGGCATGAAACCGGAAATGCAGCTCCAGAAGGGATGTAGAGCAGACCAATCACAGCCTTGCGGGCTGAGTGAGCTTGCGGAGCTTTGCCGTAAATTTTAGAAAAGGGGGTCGACACCCGTCAGCACGTAAGGAGGGATACATAAGCACGTAAGGGACCCGGAAGGGCTCTTGCGCTTACGGGCCCGTGAAAACGCAGAAGCATGTTTCAGGCTTAAGACAATCAAAGTACTTGTTAATGTTTTATTCCAAAGATGTTTTTTGTCAGTTTACCAACTTTTCACTCATTAGTCATTATTAGTGTATCTTTGCATAAAGTTTGGTCTTAATTAGTTAGTTGTTATAAAAACAATGTGAAACGTCATGATTGACAGCTGGGACTGACTCGTGATTGGTCGTACACTCGATACTGTGGCTCCGCCCTTCGATCATCACTGCTCCGACCCTAAATGCACAAAATGGAAGCGTTTGGATCCGGGAGGTTTTGGCTTCATTTCCGGGTCGTGGGAGGAGGAGAGGACGCGTCGTCCATCTTTATTCATTCAGCCGTCTCTCATTTCCAGCTGCTGTCGTTTGACCTGTTTGCAGTTTCAAATCTTCCTCTTACAGACGTTTCTCACCTTCACACTCAATCATATCTTAGAGGTGAATGTTAAAATCACCCCCCCCCCCCCCCGTTCTGTCTTTAACTCCCCGTGTCCTCGTCCTTCCAGATAACGACACTGACTTTGCAGCAGAAATCAGAGGCTGAGCTCTGAGTGCAGGCTGGCGACTGTTTTTGGCCTCTGTGATTAAATGAATATATCAGATGCACAATTATTGCAAAGAAAATTATAGAAAATAATAGTCACTATTATTATGCCCTTTTTTAAATTGTTGCATTTACTATTTAGAATTAGAAAACAGGTGGATGTGTGTGGCTGCTTATTCAGGTTTAACGTGTTAATGCTCCACAGGTCAGGAATAATTTGATTCTGAGCTTTTAATAGTTATGTTGACATAATGTCCTGATACATAAACATACTAAAACAATCTTGACTGCACTGAATAAAGAATTTTACACAATTGCTCAGTTGATTAAAAGCATAATTCCTGATTGAATTGAAGATTCATTCTCCAGTGGGAATAACGTTCAGTAGAATTCACAGCTCCTCCAAGGACAAAGTCATTTATGTTCTTTCATTAGTGTAGAGAGCAAACCAATAAACCTGAGTTTGACTTACATTCACTGTCCTGAACACTTCTAATGCTCAATAAAACTGTAGTTTATGTGCTTCGTGAATTTGTTTTATGCACATAACTTTATATCTGGAAGAAGACCTCTGTCCCATCTGTTAACATTGAGGCAGTTTGTGACTGCAACAGGAAGAAGGAATATTACACATTTGCTTTTTTTCTGGTCGACAAAAACATCTTATTTACGGACCTGCCACATGTGATTATCACCAGAACTAGATGTTAACTTCACAGTGTGTCGGTTTTATGTGTGTCTGTGTGTGTGTGTGTGTGTGTGTGTGTGTAGAGTCGTGACTTGGTCTGATTTGCTTCATTCCCCCACTCGCTGTGCGTCCCCTGTTTCCCCTGATGTGAGACCTGCTGCATTAAGCCCGGTCGGGGTCAGACGTCCACACGACAGTAACTGGGATCCATTACCAGAAGCTTCTTAATGGGACCGTCCCCACACGGCCCGTTAGCCAGGACGCAATTACACTTTCCAATTACGGCCTAAAAGGGTCATCGCAGTTAGTGTCGCTCAGAAACCTGCAGGTGTTCGGATCGCAGCTCGTTATTCACAACACAAAATGGCTGATGTGCTTTGTGACTGATGGGAGAGTTGAACGTGTGCTCTGGAGATCAGGGACCACGTCACAGCTTCAGTGGCTTCATGGTTTCACCCTGAGTCTGCAGGCGGTATAAAGATAGATGACATTAAAGCTCCCTATAGCAAAATGTCTCCATTGCCCCCTGGTGGCTGAATGCTGTACAGGTCCTAAACCTAGTTCATCTGATTAAAGGTTAAAACCCTGAACCAGGACTCAGATGTGAATATTCTCCGTCCCCGTCTCTATCCACATCCTTGGTTCACAGATTTTACACACATGGAGGCTACACACACTCACACACTCACACACTCACACACTCACAGACTCACACACTGCAGCACGTATACACATCCTACACATGCCAACTGTTCAGAAGCTCGATCAGGCTGTCAGGTCTTCTCTGTAACTAAGCAACGTCTCGTCCTCCAGTCATCAGCCAGCTGTCGGAGACGATCTTCACTCATGGCCTCAGCTCGAGATGAACCGGTCCACAGGCTCTCAGAGAGTCGTGAAACAAGCAGAGAAGATGATACAAGTTTCCTTTTTAGCTGAACGTCTCCATCACCTCCAGAATCCAGAATCCAGAATCCAGAATCCAGAATCCAGAATCCTTTCAGCTCCTCTCAGATGTCATGTGACACAACCACAAGCAGGTACTTCTACAGCAGTTTAATAAATATCGAGTTTAGATTAAAAATTGTTTTCGATAAACCTGAGGAACTCTGTGGTCTCATTTTACACTGTTGTGGTGATTCTTGTTGCCCCCCCCCCCCCCATCTCCGGTAATAACCCTGCACTTATTAAACACATTCATTACAAACTAATCACCAGTCGCAGCGACTCAGTTTCCTGTTTTCTTTTCCTTTATCTTATTTCTTGACCTCCTCTCCCTCGAGCTTCATCCCTTCTCTTTTTGTGACCCCCCCCCCCCCCCCGTATCAGTTCTTCCTCTCTTCTTCTTCTTTCCCATCGCACCCCTTGCACCTTCAGTCACCACCACCTGCTTCCCCTGCGGTGGAGACTCTAGATCTGATTAACACCCGACTCCGGTGTCACCTCCCCCCCAACCCCGCAGCGGAGGACGAGGCTCCGAGGCCTCATAACGTCTGTGCTGCAACAACTGACAACTGAGTGAAGCAGTGGTTCAATAAAGAGACGAGACCAACGTGCAGGAAAAACAAATCTAAAAATGAAACCGCAATAACCAGGACTGATGGATGGACTTTACTCACTTTCATTTCAATTTGGCCTTGTGAGATGGAGTGTGGAGAGGAGTGTGTGTGTCTCTCTGTGTGTGTGTGTGTGTCTGTGTGTGTGTGTGTTTGTGTGCGCTGTTTGAGTCAACCTTCCAGTTGCCCTAGCAACAACCTCAGCACCAGCATCACAGTTTGCTGCTCGTCTTCCTCGAGCCGGTTTGAGACGAGGCTGATGGAGGGGATGGACCTGTAGTGAGACTGAGGGTCAATGATTGCCACGGCCAGAGGGGGGCGCTGTTTGCCTCAGAGGTGCAACAGTTGGGAGGTCCCACACACATCTCCTCGTGTGTCCTCCTGCCTGAGGACAGATGTGAGCAGCTGTCTGTCGGCTGGTTTCTCCCTGAACATGAGCTCTGATGTCACATCCTGCTGCTGAGCTCCATCACTGTAAATCAGTCGCTGTAATAAAAGATGATAAACGTGGTTCAAAGCTTTTCAGTCGCTCTCCAGTGACGCATGAAAAATGCAATAAATTGGCTTTTTACAGATATTCAAATGTATTAATATTTGTTGTAGTGGTTGACTATTACCACTACTACTAGCAGAAGTACACACTCTGTAACTCTTTCTTGTTTACTTAATTTGCATTGAGGGGGAGTTTTGCTTTAACCCTTTTACACAGGTTTTGATTTTATTTCATGATTTATAATTTAAGCTAAATTAAAGTAAACATAAACAAACCAGCTCTCGATTCATGTGTATCTATGGTAGAACCCCCCCCCCCCCATGATGCCCCTCACCCATATGTTGGCAGAGCAGAGGCCTGATCATGTTACACACTGTTATTAATAGTCTCCCTCTCCCCTTCCCCGCTGTAAACTAATATCTGAAACGTTCTCACTCCTCTGCTCACATCTCTCTTTCTCCCTCATCCCATGTTTCCTTTCTCCATGAAGATCAGCTCTTTCAAAATAAAATCCACGCTCATGTATTTCTGGAGAAGCATGCAGATTAATGACGAATGAAATGAGCCAATATTCCTTCAGAGAGCAAATAAAAGCTGTTGATGGATTCGAGTCGTCAGTGTAAAATAAAATCATGAAAAATAATAAATAAGGCTCAAATTCAGAAGTGTACAAAAATATTGAAATATGAAAAGTGGTTTAGAATTTTTCCTACGTGCTTTTGACAAGTAAACCAATTCCATGAAAGCAGAATATGCCTCATGCACTTTATTAAAAATAAAACAATCATGTAATATTTCCACTTTACGCATGTAAAAGTACAACTTCTTACTTGCAGAGATTTTTTAAGTCTTAATTTAGTTTCTCTTTAAATGTCCCTACTACTCCTGGTACTGTTATAAAGTCAACATTTTATGAATGAACTGTATTAAAGGAATCCTGCATATTCAATTTAAATGAAATTGTCATTGTCATGCATTTTAAACTTAGACTCCTCGTGCTTGCAGGACACCCTCTGACCCTGCGTGCTCGGACGCCATCTTGTCCACCGCGCTCGTCTGGCTCGGTTCTTATTTTTAGCGAGAGTCCGGTTCCTCTGCAAAACTTATTATGGGAATGGAATCCTGGAGCTCCTCTTTCCTCCGGCTCTCGTCCCTACATCCATCCGGACCTTCTGTCCTCCAGGACACTGAGCTGGTATCTGGAGCTCCCCGAACACCCGACACAACCGCCGGCCCATTTCATAGCCACCGCTTCAAGCAGCTGTGACCCGAGCGTGACTCCTCCCACGCTACCACCCTCGGATATTTCTCTGAGCCCCCCCGCCCCCTCTCAGGGTGTGACCTGTTTTTTTGGCAGCCCCTCCATCGCGGCTCCTGGACGAGTGGGATCAGTGTCTCGCCTCCCGGGGAAAGGCCCCTCCTCTTTCGGTGGGCGGTGGCGTCAGCATAAACCACCAGCGGCTCTTTTAAAAGGAGGGGGTCCCCGTCAGAGCGGCTCTTCTCTAGCCGGTGGGGTCAGGAAGTGGTTCCTAGCTCTCCCGTGTTGACACCAGCTACTGTTAGGACTGACCTACAACCATCAGGTGTGTCTTTCTTCCACCTCCGACCCCTCGTCTGTAGTAACGGCTCTGAGAAGAGGAAGTCTTCTGACCCCGTTGACCATCACCATGAAGTGGGGCTGGGTGTTCCTGGGGGTCTTCCTCTCTTTGGGGGCCCTGTCCTGGGGAGACAAAGGCTTGGAGATCCCCGAGTATGACGGCAAAGACCGCGTCCACGCCCTCAGCTCCAAGAACTACAAGTCCATCATGAAGAAGTACGACGTGATGGTGATCTACTACCACAAGAACGTGGAGGGGAGCCGCAGCGCCACGAAGCAGTTTCAGATTGAGGAGCTGGCGTTGGAGGTGGGTCCCACGCCGAAGCATGACACAGGATGGATCTGCTGCCTGTGTGGGGGAAAGGGTCATGGTGGGGAGGAGGAGGAGGGGGGGAGGCATTTCACCTGGATCCTTCTGGCTCCGATCGATGATTCCTGGATGGAGATGTGGTTTTTGCTATGAGGGTTTCAGGTGAGGAGGAGGAGAGCAGGTGCAGCGTCGGGGTCACGTTGACTGATTTGTGGATCTTCCGGGTGAATTCACTCCAGTGTGGACACAGAAACGTTTGCTAACACAACCTCTGGCCTGGTTGATGAGTCTACGGCTGCTTCACACGTGCTAAGACATTTAGCACTATGTTAGCATGCAGTGCAAACTAAATAAGAAACCTGGCCAGGGGGCGTGTTCAGTGTTTCCTAAAGGATAAGTTGAATGGGTGTTGGATTCGTTTAGAAACCTTGGTCAGTAACTAAATTTAATTAAATACAATTTCCCTTGAAGCTTCATAGTCAACGACCCGGACTGGGGTTTAGAACCTTCTCTCTCCGGACGGGCCTCTGGTGGAAGCTGGTGTGTTTTCTAAGTTTTTCTTGTTGTTACGTTTTGCATTCTTCCAGTTTCGAGTTGGAAACATTATCAATGTGCACACGAGGGGATTTTGTTTTTGGTGCTGAATTGTCTCATCAACCTCATTTGGACATTTCTCAGACGTTGTACTTCAGGCCTGGGAGGAAAATACCTGGATTCGAGTGTCTGTCTGAAGCAGCCTGAGAGTTGTTCTGTAGATTTTGTCCCCAGATGTGATGCATGATCAATTAAAGCTCTGTTTAATCCACAGTTGGATTATGGACGACAAGCGAACAAATATTTCTCTTCCTGAAGCTGAGGTGCCTTTGAGCCAGGCACTTTCTCTCAGTCTGCTGCACTCAACAGATGCACTGTGTGTTTTCTGGAGTCTCGATGAAACCTGTGGGACTCGGGCCTGCAGGCGAAGCACCTGGGCTGCACCGTCAGCCGGCGTGTCCACAGCCCCACGTCCTGTCAGGTCCACAGTGTCTTCTTACAGAGTGTCGCTGACACGGGTCTGCCTCAGTCACCTCTGGAAATAGACCAGCACAGCGCTGCCTGCTTAGCGAGAGGCTAACGGCCCTCGTGGGACGGACGGGGTGTTTAGGGGCTGTATCTCCTCTGTTACCTTTCACCCCCCCCCCCCCCCACCGAGAACAGCCAAAGCCCTAAACCATCATTAACACACAAGTCATTGGATTCAAGCTTCTTGGCCCGAGAGAGCGATGCTTCCTGGAGCAGATCCACCGCTCGACTCTCACTTGTTTTACAGACTTCCTGCTAGTTGAGGCCTTCCAGCCAATCAGGAGAGAGCTGGAGGTGATCAGAGGGGGGGGATGCTTAAAATAGCTGATCATTACCACCTCTGAATCAGGGAGCATGAATTATTAAAGTGCAGCGCTCGGGGAATGAAGTGGTAACTACCTTGGTTCAAAGCTTAGACCAGAAACGATTCGTCATGTACTTTAAGACTGTTTCTGTTTGACCTCTGACCTTTAACCAACTGTAAATGCTCTCGCTCATCAATCACTGCACGGCTCAGATTGCAGCGATCTCTTTTCATCAACACACACGCACACACACACACAGAGAGACACACACATAGTGTTGCTATGTCACCCTGTGTAACATCCAGTAAACTGAGCAGAGCCACACTGTGTTCAACCTTTCCTTAATATCACAATAAGTCCATAGGCTTATACAGCTTTCACTAATTTTATCTTATTTATTTTACAGGGTCAAATTATAAATATGTGTACATAAATAAAGGCATGTACAAAAGGTAAAGATATATAAATACTTCAGTAAATAAATGCAGGAATAAAGAATATGGCAATTCAGGAAAAGCCTTTTTAATCGAACTGCATTTATTCTGTTATTTATTCAATTGTGTGTTTAGCCATTTATTCATTTATTTAACCATTTATATTTGTTCTTTATTATTTTATCCTAGTCGTGTTTGAATTTCCCAGCAGCTCTCAGGGGAGCTTCTAACAACTCACACACGTGCACACATTGAAGTGCATGGCAGCGCGGTCGAGTGCAGTATGATTTCTAATTGATTGTTTTACCGTTTAGGCCCAATTTATTGAACCTAACCAACCCTACCTCATCGGGACAATCTGAAAACAATAATTTCGTTAATACATATTGTTCATGTGATATGAGGTCTTCAACCAAACCTTTAATGAATCTGTGTGAACCTTTAATCCTGCAGAGTCTCCAGTTCTGAAACTCTAGATTTCAGGAACTGCATTAAAGAGACCTGAACGGTAAAACAAGCTGATTTCATTGATCTATAAGTTGCTATAAGACTCCTGCAGAGAAACGTGAGCGTCCATTAAAAGAGCGTTAGCGACGAGCTAATAAATCACAGTTTAAATAGAATTCTCTTCCTAACAGAGGACGGGGACAGAGGTGGACACGGGCTGTGTGAACACGTGTCTCTGAGGACATCTCCACCGTTTGAGAATCTCGTCTAATCTCCGTCCGTCTGCTCAGAGGAAAGGTCAGACCGATAGCTAGACATGACGGAGCCCTCCTCGTTTCACCGGCACAATTTCATACCTGCATTTTAATGGCAGCACATGGAATTGATGGAGAGAGAGAGAGAGAGAGAGAGAGAGAGAGAGAGAGAGAGTTAATGGTGTATGAGGTTTGCCTCAAACGGCTGAATCAACAAGCTGCTTTATTCTGGTATAGGAATAAAAACAACTGAACTCAAATGAATTAAATTAAAAAGTCTATTACAAATATTCTAAAAATAAATGAGTATTGCACTTATGTTTGGATTGGTTTTAAAAATTATAAATTGTCTTTTTTAAATAACAAAATAGAGAGTCCCCTTTGAAAACCTTTAAAAACCCCCGGTGTCTTCAACCTGTGAACCTGTGAACCTGTGAACCTGCCAGACGACTGTTACTGCCTCTGATCTGAAGCCAGACGTTGACACCCGTCATCCTGAATGCTCCAGTGGGTTCGGATCTCATTACCTCCAGTTATCTTGGCTCAGGCCAGCGGGCCGAGTCTCTGCGGACTCCTGGTGACCTGCAGATCCTTCAAGACACTTTGTCGCTGTCAGGATTCGATGCTGTTGCTCCGCAGCAGGAAGCAAACGTTTTATTCTCCTCCATGAGCGTTGGTGTAACCTTAAAGAAAAATTAAAACTATTCCTGGGACCAACCCCCTGATATGGATCTTTACCAAAATGTGATCAGTTCTTCCCGAGGTCTCCACTTCCTCAAGACTGGAAATGGGTGGAACAGTTTTCTAGTGACAAACGAACAGGGGTGAAAACAAAACCTCCCAGGTGGAGGATCTTAAGCAGCGCCGCTCTGGATCATTTACATTTAGTGACACTGACGTTGATCGAGCTTCTGTTACCTTCCTCCTCCGTCCCCCAGTTAAGGCTGTGAAGGCGGTGATGATGATGATGATGATGGCGTCCCCTCGGCGCTGATGGATGAAGACGTTTGTTTGCGTTCCGCCTCGTCCACTTTCCTCCCAGTCACAACCCACCTGTGGTTTGTGGAGGATTAAACGCCTTTTAAAGTAGATATAGTTGTGTTTTTGCATATAATCGAAATTTGTATATATTTAATTATCATTGTATTATTCAAAACTGCAAAAGTAGAGGCTGAGGTATTGAGTTCCAAGCTAGAGAAACTCAGAATCCTGCTTTACCCATGATGCAACACATTATGTTAATACTTGAGGTGTCATTGTAGATGTAGACCTGATGACATCATCAGGGTTCCTTGTTTTATTGCCCCTCGAACAAAAATAAGCTGCAGATGCAGAACTTAGATTATTTGAAAGCATGAAATAGGTAAAAAAAGGAAGTCAAAGTGATTTCAGGGCGTAACATGGATCACATTTCGGTGGTTGAATATTAGCTGAGGCGGCGGTCCTGTAAAACGTCTGCAGACTTCACAGCTCATCGAGGGACCTGTCACCGTCCCCCGTCCAAAATAGTTCCCGCAGGTCCGAGCACTCCCATGCGTTTTCTGTCCACGCTAAATTTACCACCTCCGACCGCCCCCCCCCCCCCCCCCCCCCCTTGGTTCCGCGACCGTGACTCTGTGAAGTGAAGAAGAAATTCTCCTCTGAATATTGACGAGGTTGACGAGATGATTCTCTCAATGATCTGTCTGTTTTATAGATGCTGGAGGAAATATGAATGAAGCTGCAATAGACTGTTGAAGTTTAGTTTTCAGTTTGTTTCATGTCTACTAACATGGAGAAGGCGCTGTACACAAGGCTGCCTTTAGGGGGCGATCCAGACGTTTTGGCTTCACTTTTAGGAATAAATAATATATCAAATGAACACACCTTTGCTTTGTTGCACCTTTTGGTTACAACCATAAACACGACTCAGCCGGTGAATGCAGATGTTTGTAATGAAATCAGATGTTCACCCCCCCCCCCCCCCCTCTGAGCCTCGGCCTCTTTAACGTGACAGGAACAAGTGACTCAGGAGAATCCACGGTCGATCAGCCGAGACGTGTTTGTTATGCAGCTTATTTCTGTCAAAGTGAGTCATTCACAGATGGTCCCAGACTCATCCGCCCCCCCCCCCCCCCCCCAGTCGCTGCAGCCAATCAGCTCGTGTGCCTGTGAGGGTTCCAGAAACCTCTCCAAACGTTCCACACTTCTCCCATGAGGCCGCGTTGTGCCATGGAACAGAGAACTGTAAACTCCGAGGTTGAGGAATCTTTATCTTATCTCCAGAAGCAGGCGTCTGAAGAAGCTTCTGAACATCTGAGATGAAACTGGTGCAGTTCCAGTAGCTGCGGGCGAGTCGGAGTGTTGACACTGCTCGTGTGTATGAATCTTTCATGCCCACCCCGGCGCAGTGTTATGTAACAGCCCTGATGTGCTACAGCAGCCATTACTAATTCACCGTTTTGGCTGACGGGGAAACGCTGGCACAACTTCTAATCCTGCACAGATCCCGGGACACTCGCTCACACAGGGAACCTTTTCATCTTCTCTCTTTTTACAGATTCAGCTCTGATTTGAGATCGTTAATGTGAAGTCAGACTTCTCATTGGGAGGAGGGCAAACTGATGTTGTGTTCTGGTAACGAGATACTGTGACGTGGTCGTGGTTGAAGAGGTTTTGTGTAGAGAAGGAAACGTGGAGGTGTCGATGGGATGAGGAGCCGACTCTTAAACACCTGATTGAGCTTCGTTCACTTCCTCTTGCTGCCTGTACAGTTCACAGAGAGTGGAACACCTGCAGCTTCCTGAGGTGACGGCTTCTCACTGCCGCTGACACCGTGATGAAAAGGTTCAGAGTGCTTCCTGCCTCGAGCTCCGGCTAATGAAGTGAAATGAGAGGGTTCAGAACGACACGGTGAATGGATCCCTGCAAATCACTGTGATTACACTCCGGCTTTCTCATTCGGCTCTTTGTCTGAGAGGTTTTTCATATCTGAACTGAGCAGCAGGAAAGAAAGAGACAATTGTTTGTGATGAGAATGAAAAGGTCTTGAAATAATCCCCCGTGACCCGGAGTGGGTTCGATCTCGACCCCTGGAGAGGGAGTCGTGGATCATCAGTGCAATCGAATGCAAACCGATAAGACAGAACATCTGCATCCACATGAGAAAACCCGGTATATTATGAATATATCCACTGATCTATACAAATCAATGATTGAATATGATTATCGCCCCCCTGTGGCTGCAGAGGGCGCTGTCACTAATAAAAGATCAGACATTGTTGCTGCGAGAGCATTTTAGACAGACGTGTTGGGTCTGTGTTGTTGGGCTAACCAGGATCAGTGCACAGCAAGTATTTCAACGTCTATATTACAAGAAATACGAGCCCTCGGCTGTTCTGCCAACCTGCCAACCCCCCCCCCCCCCTCCCCCCGGCTCATTGGTCGATGCCAAGTGGACCCAGAGCACGTTTCTGACGACTCACCGTGGCGCTCTGCCCTCGCATGGCGTCACCTGACCAGCCCACGGTGACTGGGCTTCGGGTGATGAGGCCAAGCGGCGACCTGCTGACCTCTCACTTGGCTCGAGGGGGGGGGGAGCTACTGGATGTTAACGAGGGAGCAGAATGAGGAGGGTGAGCGGGCCGTCAGGGGCTGAGTTAGGATTTACAAATTATCCAGAGGATGGGAAAGAAAACGAGGAAGTGAAGGAAGCAGAGAGGAGAGGCTGTTTTTCCAGCGAGGACCAAACTGATGAGCGTGGCTGACAGACGTGATGGATGTCAGTTAAGTGTCAGGTGTCGTCTGCCCCGCCTTCTCCACGCCCATTTCTATATGTGACGGATCTCAGGCCTCGGTTCTGCTCCTCAACAGGCTTCTTACACGACCTTATATAGCTGCTCCTGCTTCGCTTCCACCGAATCTTCTCCTCTTATAAATACTCCACTCGTCCGAGAGTGGCCTGTGCTGACGGGGGAAACAGGGGGAAAGTTTGCACGTCAGCAATTTGATATTCAATCTAATTAATCCTGAAAATAATGAAAAGAAAGCGAATATGAGCTTGTCTTTTATTTATTCACCAACATACAGATTTTGTGAAATCATGTACGTATACCCGTATATCACAGAGTGTAAATAAAGATGGACGACATGATGGCTCCCAAAAGGGAAACTGAAGCCCCTCAATTGACCCCTGGTGGCTGGCTGCAGTATAGCTCTTGAATACCGCCTCCTCCCTGTTACAAGGGTTAACAAGCACTCTATCCTATCATATCAAATCTATTCAACATGTGTGTGTGTGTGTGTGTGTAGGGCTTTAATCGTCCTCTCTCTGTTTACATTTGGACCCGTCTTGTCTCCTCTTGAAGGCCGCTCCCTTCTGTTGTAAACCTGGAGGCTGTGGTTATTGTGCTTTGCCCTAAAGCGTTACCTCTTCTTGCAGTTTATCACGAGACAAGCAGCCAATATCTTCCAGGTATGTCACGACCTGCCGCTCTGTGTCTGTTCGGCTCCTGATCCCTGTTTGTCTCTCGTCCTCTCCTGGACGGCAGGTCGGTTCAAATTGACACGAGGCATCAAACCGATGTCCCAGACGTGTGAGGACTGAACTGCTTTCACAGTCCAGCAGCAGCTTGGGCTGCGAGCGCTTGATTGAAGGGTGAACCGACAAGTTCACCCATTCATAGGAGGGGCTGATCGTTTGTCCAACATCCATGCACTGGGACACTTCAGGGGACACTCTGGATTTCAGATGGGGACAGTTTTAGTCTCTGAAACTCCTGTTGTCCCAGAGCAATGGAAGAAAATGATATTACTTATGGAATTCTCAAAACATTCAAATAATTACGCTTCATATACTCAAGATTAAAGAGAACAATTTAATTTGAATCACATTCGGCTCCAAACATATTCCCAATGAGGAACTAAACCAGCACCAAAGTACACACACTCATAAATATCAGTCTGATATATATGGCTGATTTAACAAATCTGGATCCATGAATTATTCTCCGGGAAATTAATGAAAAGTTGAAGGGGCTTGTGTGTTTGTTTGCCGTTTTATTCTGAAGCTAAAGCCAGTTCACTTCCTCCTGAGCTTAGGCTAGTTTAGCTTAGCATAAAGACTGGAAACACAGGGACTGTTTGAAGCTAACACATTCTCACACTTTGTCTTTGTAGAACAACCCCTCGCTGGAGTTATAGAATAAGATTGAATTAGTATTGATCCTCTCAACTCAAACTTCAGCAGAAAATATCTGCATGAGTAGAAAGAGGAGTAAGTAGGAAGTAATATCCTTTTTTCTATTTGGGTTAAAGTAAAACAAGGTGGAACATTTCCCACGATCCTGAGGAACCTGAACTCTGCAGAGCAGCAGAATGGAAGCTGCCTGTGAAGCACGTCCTCCATCTTCCTGCACAAAGCGCTCGGTGGTGGTTTCAGGCGTTTGGCTTCTTCTGAATGTCGTCCACTCTGCAAGGCTGCTTCTCACGCTGCTGCGTCTGGGTGCAAAGGCCTGAAGCTGCTGCACTGAGCGAACCACACGTAGAAGAAATCAAGTGTTTCTGTGTATTTGTACATACAAGTATGAGAGATGCAGTGTGTGTACAGTTTATTTACAGTAGATGTGCATGTGTGCAGAGGCTGAATGTTCCCAAAGGGCGAGCCCGGCTCCTCCACACCTGTCGCAGCGTCTCCTCGCCGCCACATATTTGGCTCAAGTTCTGCCCCCCTTGTTCTCCTGGCATGTGGAGACCCCCCCCCCCCCCCCCCCCCCCCCAAACCCGCGCTGTCCACGCTCCCCTCACGCCGGCTTACCAGGGCTGTCGATTGTTGGCTTCGGTTTCACTCCGATTTAGAAAGTGCAAGGCAGCAATCCAAAGCTTTTGCTTTTAAGGCCTTGAAAGTGAGATGAAATGCCAAGTGTGTATTTATCTTATGTAAATGAAACTTTTTACTGGAGTTCTGAGATTAGGGAATCAGACGGTGACACGAGTCAGACGCAGAATCAGCACTCGTATGAAACTCAATAGAACTTTCTCTCCTGTCTCTCTGTGCAGCTCGCAGCACAAGTCCTGGCTGACCTGGACGACGAGGACATTGGATTCGGGCTCGTGGACGAAAAGAAGGACTCTGCTGTGGCCAAGAAGTTGGGTAAGATCGATGCTCACTGCTGGAGAGCTCAGTTTAAATTATCTCTTTTCTTCAAAATCTAGAATCGCCTTCACGGAATGTCTCACATCAAGGGAAACACAACAAAAGCAAATTCTCAGACGTCACAATCGTAGTATTCTAGTACCAAGTAGTAAAATCGACAAAACAAGAGACGAGCACAAACTTGAGTCCAAATATATATATGTGATATCAAAAATGATTTGACAACAACAAACATGTAACTGTAAATATGGGATTGAAACAAGAGAGAAAAGACTTGAGGCCTAATGATTAACATGTTAAACAGTCCTGCCCCCAAGTGTTCACCAAAGATATTTCAGCCTTGTGTGTGTGTGCGTGTGTGTGTTTGTGTTTGTGTTTGTGTGTGTGTGTGTGTGTATGTGTGTGTGTGTGTGTGTTTGTGGTCACTTTCCACATATTGTTAACTAGTGTTGTGTATAGGAAGGTAAATATGAATTAATTGCAGCACTGACCAAAGAGTTAATTTTACATAGATTGCACCGTTACTTCATATATTCTTAAACCAATAACCTATATTTACAATAATAAACTACTATAATGTTTTCAATTTGCACCTGTACATGTTAAAGTAGATATTTCATATTCTCTTATTTTGGTGATTGTGTGCATGCTCCCTAATTCTCCTATTCTGTGCATTGACAATAAAAGGAATTATGCTAGATTCTATTTTATTCTGATGATTATTTGTAATTGTGTACAATGTGTGAAAGAGTCTTTGTTGTGATGGTGGAGTGACTGAACACCTCTCCTCTCCTCAGGTCTGGACGAGGTGGAGAGCATCTACATCTTTGCCGACAACGAGATCATCGAGTACGATGGCGAGCTGGCCTCCGACACTCTCGTGGAGTTCATCTACGATGTAAGAAGTCTGTGGTCATCACATGTTTACACAGGGCAGCTGCAGTGACACTGGTCTGTATAATAAACCATTTAATCCACTGGTCAGGTGATCGAGGAACCAGTGGAGATCATCGACAACGAGCGCGAGCTGAAGGGCTTCCACAACATCGATGAGGTCATCAAGCTGGTCGGCTACTTCAAGAGCGAGAAGTCTCCTCGTAGGTAGAAGTGGACTGGCTTCAGATCAGTTACTGTGAATTCTTCCTTCAGTTCTATCTTCTTCTGCCTGTTCTTCATCCAGACTTCATCGAGTACGATGATGCTGCCGAGGAGTTCCACCCCTTCGTCAAGTTCTACGCCACGTTCGACCCCAAGGTTCGAACTTCAATATCAAAGGAGAGCAGCAGAGCAAAAATCAGTTCTATTAAAATGTGAATATTTTCTGTTTCTCCTCTCGATTCACTGACTTCAGATCGCCAAGAAGCTGAAGCTGAAGATGAACGAGGTGGATTTCTACGAGCCGTTCATGGAGGACTCCGTCACCATTCCAGGGAAACCCTACATCGAGTCGGAGCTGGTGGAATACATCGAGCAGCACGACAGGTTCCTGCTCCACAAACAACTTATCTCCACATATAGCAAAAACACAAGATCAGCATTTCAATATTTCAGTACGTAACATTTGAATTTGAATGTCTTAATGATTCAGGCCGACTCTGAGGAAGCTGGAGCCCCACAGCATGTACGAGATCTGGGTAAGAGACGTATCTGTGATTTAAGGGATTAATCAATATTCATATTTCACTTTGATGTAAGGGAACTGGACATGTCCCCCATCTCTCTGTTCACAGGAGGACGACATTAATGGAGAGCACATTGTTGCCTTTGCTGAGGAGGATGACCCTGGTTATTCTTTTTATTCTTTATTTATAATCATAGCTCTGATATTATCAACACAGCCCCCCCCCCCCCCCTCCCATCCATCCATATACCTGACCTTTAACCATTTCTCTAGATGGTTATGAATTCCTGGAAATCCTGAAGGAGGTGGCACGTGAGAACACCGACAACCCAAACCTCAGCATCATCTGGATCGACCCCGACAACTTCCCCTTGGTATGAATCCCCCCCCCCCCCCCCACGAACATTCGGTTATATTAACACTGATGAAAATTGCTGCTGAGATCTAATGGTATCAGAACATACATTATATCATTTGATGTGATATCTCTGTGGTTTCCAGCTGGTGCCGTACTGGGAGAAGACGTTCGGTATCGACCTCTCTGCTCCTCAGATCGGTGTCGTTGATGTCGAGGATGTAAGCAAACTCCTACCCCCCCCCCCTCCCCCCACACACACACACACAACTTGTTCGGAGTAGTACCAAGAACAAAAACTATTCACTTAAAAAACGTTGGTTTTATGTGCATGCTAACCAGCTAGCCTTTCTTGTAGCATCGTGCAATACCATGCTGTACCACAAAGGGCGATAGTGAGACATTGCAGCATCCTGCTCTCACATCAACATAAGTAGCAGCTGTGACTAACCATAAGCAGATCACGTCGATCGCCCCCTGGTGGCTGGCTGCATTAAAGGGCTTAAACCCTGCCTCTTCATTGTTAGCTGATGGGACGTGGACCAACCTAAAAAGTCAGGTACATGTTGTGGAACTGATTTGTCCTCTGGTGATTTAGTGAAGTGTCTCTGTCCGTCCTCGACAGGCCGACAGCGTGTGGCTGGAGATGGACGACGAGGACGACATGCCCACGGCTGACGAGCTGGAGCAGTGGGTCGACGATGTTCTGTCTGGGAAGATCGACCCAGATGATGATGATCATGATGAAGACGATGACGATGATGATGATGAAGACGACGATGATGAAGACGACAACGACGATGATGATGACGACGATGATGATGATGATGATGATGATGAAGACGATGACGACGACGATGATGATGATGATGATGATGAAGACGATGACGACGATGATGATGATGATGATGATGAATAAATGTTTACTACGATCTTTTACTTCATTTTGATTTAGCCAGAAATGGCGAAAGCTAAAAGTAGAACCATTTTTTTCTAACATCAGCAAACACACTGTCTGTTCGCCTCCTGTACGGTCTCCTACGAGGGACACATCTCACGACCCTCTGGGACTTTAACTGTCAGTTAGCGAGGCAGAGGGTTCGATTCCCTGCTGACCAACAGCTCTGGTGTTTTCTACCTTCTGTCACAGGGTCGCCCCCCCATTCTCATTTCCTCCACTTTACTGTAATCCTGTTTCCATGATGTTTTCTACCTGATGACGAGAAGAAACAAACTCGCTCTTGTACTATTTTGAAAAGAGGAAAACCTGAACTCACTGGACAGTCTTAAAACCATTGAAATCTTGGAAAACCATCAAAGCACCAGATAATAAAAAATACTACAATACAAGTTGTTTCTGCTCTCATATTAAAAATGAAAAAGAATACTTCCAAACCAACGCTGTTTGTTGTTTTTAAAATATACTGCTATACGTGTGTGTGTGTACTTGTTTTTGTTGACTCTTTAGGACCTTCACCAGGAAAAACACTGACCTTGACAGGACCAGCGACATTACGGGGACTAGCGTCCTTATGAGGTCCTGGTTTTGGTTTGGCTGTCCACAAGGAATGGAAGTGAATATACTGTCATTATACTGTGTACTTGTATGTATGTGCATTTATCTGTCTATAAAGATAGAAAATAATCATGGACAGGAAAATATATTTCATTTATTCCTCAAAAGAAAAGAAAATTAACACATTGAGTATTTTTATTACACAAAGGAATCAAAAGAAATTAGCACTGTAGCAGTTAAGGAAACTCTTACATGAAAATATAATTATGAACAAACTTATTTAGTCTTAATATCAAAGTTAGATGAACTGATATTTATTTGAAATGTCTGTACGATGTAAAGGAAGGGATCATTCACAATGGTTTATTGCTCTGAATCAAATGTTTTAAGGTAATGAATCATCCTTTATAACAACTAAACCGCTTTAACTTTCCTCTTTGTTCACAACTACCGTGTGCTGCCAGGTTGTATTACCATAAAGATGGAAAAAGCTGTGCAGGTTAAAATAAGACTACCGTAAGTGCAAGAGAAGTTAAAACAGAAACAGTTTGTCAGAATCTAAGAACAGCGTCTGAGTCCGGTTCAACGTAATCAATGACCTCAATTACGTTGACGCCTCGCCCCAGAGCTAGCAGCCTTTCTTTTAAATCCCAGATCTGATGAAGACTTTGCTCTGATTGGTCGGCGGTCTAGGAGGTGCGGTGCATGGCTCATTCGTTCTATTGAGGCTTTTGTTTCCCTCAAAATGGACGGGGAGGCACATGTTTCCAACCATATCACAGGCCACAATCACAAACTGTTGAGTCTTGTTTACCGTAATACGTGTATTAAACCTTTGTTTCCTGGTTTCATTTTTTGGAGGACACTTGGAGGATAACACTTCAAACACCAGCATTTTCAAACTGCCGCTGCACAAGTTACTCTTCACATAGAGGCCAGACCGGCTGCAGATCTGCAGGACGTCCTTCGTCATATTGGCCGGGATGAACGACTGCTTCCGTGTTCTGCACCAGAGTCCCTTGTCTCTTAGATAGCTGCACAATGAGATCATCACATTGTTTAAAAATCCAACCCCTTTATGACTTAGAGATCAAATGACATTAACTGTATCTGCTGCTGATTGGATATGATAAATATAATGATGCTCTTTGATATGACACAGTTCTGTTGCTGACATTGCCTCTTTCAAAATGCAACAAACTATAAAAGAATTCAATTCACCTTTCCCAGTCTTTTATAGAATTCAAGCTCCTGTCTTCTGGAATGATGTGTCTTATCGTAAAGTTTTTGTATTTCTGTTCAACGCTCCTGTGGTGACAGGGCTTCCAGTAGTCAGGCTTCCCTTCTTTGCTGGTAAACATCGTTTGGACGACAGTGAAGATGATGCCAGTCAGGAGAAGGATCTTCATTTTGTCTAGAGTGTGAGAGAACAATTATTACACAGAGTTTTTGAGCAGAACAATGTGTTGTTCAAAAACAATATTTATTCAGTATTCAACATTATTCGTCAGTGCAGCTCATAGCAGGACTCAAATCTACAGCAACTGAAAGACAAGTGATAAAATACAACCAAGTTTTATCTCCATGTTTAACATGACAAATTCACAGGTTTGGAGAATAAAGACCTAAAGTTGTAATTTAAAGAATAAGTTGAAATATTTCCCGAAAAGCTCTCTTTTTTTGGTTTTTCGTTCCAAGGAATCAAACTTGACAACCAGTACGATATACATCTTTATTCTCTTAATTTATGACTTTATTCTTACGATATTACAACTTTATTCTCTTTGATTTTCTTCCCTTTAAGTGGCTTTAATTCTCCATCATAATGAACCATTACAGATATTCAAATATTGTTCTATTCAGTGCTTTGAATTTTGTCGTTGATATTATAATTACCAAATCACTTTTACTCCTTAATACAGTGTATATAAACACAACTCGTACATTAGAATCAGCCGGACTGAAGATGAGGTCAGTTTTATAATTTATTAAATTACTCTTGAGGCTGAATTTAAGTTAAAAAGTACAAAACTTTTAATTGAATGTTGATAGAAGTCAGTTATAGGGTGAAGGTGGAGAGACCTTTTCTCACCTTTCTCTGCAGCTGAGTTCGTCTGGAGAGGATGAAGTCTGTGCAATAAGTCAGGAAATGTTCATCTTTTATAAACCTCTCAGCGTCCAAGAGTTTGACCTCAAGAGAAAGACATCCAATGAAGATGCAGCAAACTCGTTTCTCACCATATATGTCTGTAGTTAGTGTGCAGACAGCGAGATATGGTCAGAGTGTATGTGTGGTCTTCTGATATGTGATGATGTGCACGTTTGTGGTGAGCTCCGTGGGAAGTTGTCTACCTCTAGCTCTTGTCTACCTCTCGTCTCTGAATCAGATCACGAATCACTAAAGTGTGAGAAGATGCTCAAACCCGTCGTTCAGTAAACACAAGCAGGCGTGGGCGACGGGGATCGTCAGGTTATAAAGTTTTATTTTTTTTAAACCAACACCACAGAAATAAAAGACATAGAAAAAAGCTCTCGTCATTTAAACCCTCTTCGTGTAACATGATTTATGAAATACAGTTTACATTAAACCACAACCAACACACAACAACATCTTAGGAATATATATTTGATTATTTATGGAAGAAATAGAATTCAGCCCTTGAACACCTGAGTACCCACATGCACCTACATACACATGACAGCTCACTTAGGGCTATATCCCCTGGAGCGCCCCCAGGTGGCTGGCTGCGTATAGGGCATAGCTCCATGTTAATGAATGGGACTTGGACCAACCCAAAAAGTCAAAGTACCTGTTAAATAAAACGACTCTGGCTCCAAATGATGAAAAAAAATGGCTGTTTGGGACCATTTTGTGGGTGTCTTTGTCCAGGCTGGGAAATAGAGGTGTGATAGCTGTGGAGGGGGGTTGGGAATGTGGGTTAGGGCTAGAACTGGTCCATCGTCTGTCGAATCTGCAGTAAAAGTCATTCAGATCGTTGGCAAGTTCAAGGTCTTGTGGGAATTTGGTTTTGCAGTAAATTGTTGTTACAGCTTCTTGATATACTGTCATTTGGCCTTCTTCATCTCCTCGCCAAACGAGTACTTAGCCAGTATGAACTTATCCATGTCCCCACTCTTGAAGGCTGCCTCTTTCTCCAAAAGAAGCTGTGTGAGTTTTGCTGTGAACCAGGGCTTGTCGTTGTTGTAGCTCACCCTGGTGTGTGTCGGAATACATCTGTGTTCACAGAAGCTGATGTAGGACGTCACAGCATTTGTATATTCGTCCAGGCTGTTAGAAGCAGTTCTAAAAGAGTCAGGTGATGTCTGATGTGACGTAAACTCCGGCCAGAATAAAAGAGGTGAATTCACGGGGAGAGTCGAACGGTCTGCAGGTGATGAAAAAAGTTTCCAGGTCCGGAGAACAGTACCGTGAAATCACTTTCACGTCGCTGCACCAGAAACGGTTTATATAGAAACAAATCCCTCCCCCTTTTGATTTGCCTGTGAGGTTTAGGTCGCGGTCTGCACGTAACAGCTGAAAGCCTGTCAGCTCTACAGCAGAGTCCTGTTTAGCTTCGGTCAGCCATGATTCCGTAAAACACAAAAGAGAAGCACGAGCAAAGTCTCTATTTGTCGTGATGAGACGGCGCAGTTCGTCCATCTTGTTGCTCAGTGAGCCGACATTGGAGAGGAGTATCATCGGTAGAGGAGAACGTAATCCTCTCTCCAAAGTGTCAACACTTGTGTTTTTCCAATCCGTGAGTTCATCAGGAGAGATCTGCGTGAGGGGGAATCTCACAACGTCAGTTTCAAATCAACCTCATGGAGACGTGACCATGTCTTTGCAGGTCAGATCCTCGACTCACCTGAAGGTCTGGGTGTCTGTCCAACTCAGCGATGGTCTTCTGGAGTTCTTCAGTTTCTCTTTTCAGCCTCTGAAGCAGATCCTTTCCTTCTCTCTTTACACTTTCTCTCCTTTAAGGTCAAATACAGGACGTTACGCTGATGGATCAATAATAGGTCTGACCACACTTCACTGTGAGCCACGTATAACCAACCTCTCCTCCACAGGCTGCAGAGCTCTTTGCAGAACGGCCTCCACGACGTTCTTCACCTCGGAGAAGACAGTATAGATCTCCATCCACTCGGTGTCCAAGCTAACCTGATGATGGACAGTGGACATGTCAAGAGAAACATGGACAGAAACCATATTGTAAAACGTGATGTTTCAACAGGTCAAAGATCTGAGCCTGCACCTGCTCGGCGCCGTAGGAGAACTCGAGCGCTCGACGAGGTCTGGAAGTGTTGGTGGCGGTTTGATTGATATGTGACTAGTGAACTAATAAGGCGGTTTGTTAGACAAAAGTCATAACTTTATAAGGATAAAGTCTTAATTTTACAGAAGTTAAGTCAAAGGAGGTCATTTTACAATTAAATCATCATTCTATGAGAATAACGTAATTAAAATGTAAGTAAAGTAAGAAGAATAAAGTTGTAAATTGGTGAAGAAACTTATATAAACTGAAGTTAATTATCATCATGAGGTCATAAATGTGACATTTTGTTCAAACTTTTCACGGGAATATGAATATGATCCGGTTTCTATTTTTTGAATTAGGTATTTTTTATTTGGTCCCTTCACCCAAACACGTTTTGGTGAAATGAGAAATTACAAAACCACACTTTACTGAGCAACATTAAGTTTCACATATGTACAACAAATAAAATGTCTTCTCAGCCTCAAAGCTGTGACAGATGAATTTAATGATCATAAAACATATCAAACTAAATATTGAAATCTTTAACATCTGTTTCCATAGCGCCTCTAGTGGTCAAACAGGACACCGTGTGTACAAGTTCATTGGTCAGGTTATAAAGTTTTATTTTTTTACACCAACACCACAGAAATAAAAGACATAGAAAAAAGCTCTCGTCAGATAAACCCTCTTCCTGTAACATGATTTATGAAATACAGTTTACATTAAACCACAACCAACACAAAACAATGTCTTAGGAATATATATTTATTTCTTTATGGAAGAACTAGAATTCAGCCCTTGAACACCTGAGTACCCACATGCACCTACATACACATGTCAGCTCACTTAGGGCTATATCCTCTGGAGCGCCCCCAGGTGGCTGGCTGCGTATAGGGCATAGCTCCATGTTAATGGATGGGACTTGGACCAACCCAAAAAGTCAAAGTACCTGTTAAATAAAACGACTCTGGCTCCAAACGATGGCGAAAGCAAAAGATAAGATAAGATAATAAAATAAGATCCTTTATTATCCCTACAAGGGGACATTTATAGGCATCACCCGTATCCAGTGTATTTTGCCTTCATATTTGTAACAGGAGGAAGTAGAGACGCGTCTTCCATCTTTATCTGCGTCTCTGATAATGTCATAATATAATATATTGTAATTTTCAGCCACTGTAACGGACACAAGCTTCATTTACTGTCTCTCTACAGGAGAGATGATCAGAGGAGCTGCGTTCTGACCATTTTGTTGGAGATGTGGACTGAAGTACGGGAAGATCTCTCCACCGAACGAGCACTGAGTGAACGAGTGAATGTGAGACCGAGCCGTCGTGTCGTAGAAGGACACGAGACCCTCCTCGTAGTCCACGAACACCCCCACCTTCTGAGGTTTGTCTCTCAGGGACAGGCGGACGCATGGATCTGTCAGGGCTGCGTACTTGTCGTCCTCGCAGTGGACGGTCGCCCAGTAGCCGTTGTCTGGGTTCAACGAGAGCTTCCCCTTCCGGTTTGCGTCCCCTCTGGCCACGCCCAGGTCCCACCCGGTCTTGTTGCCGACCTCCACTTCCCAGTATGACCTCCCGGAGGACAAGCCGTTGAGTCCCAGGATGCTGCCGAACATGTCAAACCTCTCCGGAGTGTCGTGGACTTCCTGGTTCTTTCCTCCGTCCTGCACCTCCTTCCCATCGTCAGAGAGAGAGAGGCAGTGATGGGCTGTAGCTGGGTCCAGCTTCACATCCACTGAAGAAGAACACAACAGAATAAAGGACATAGAATCCTGTCGTGAAATACAGATAATTGTCTGATGGATCGGGGGCATAAATGGAATCGTCTCCTTTTTCATACGAGGTCACAGGTTTCGTGTCAAACGACAGCGTCTGACCTCCAAGGATAAAATCTGGTTATCAGTCGTTACAGCAAAACGCTTAATGCATATGTGTGTCACAGACAAAGTGAAAAGTTATTCAAATTTTTCTGCAAAAATGTACTCGTTGAAATAGGAAAAGAGACATTAAGCAAATCAAACTTTAAAACAAGGGTGATAGTTTACTATATTCATGAATAGATTTTTCTTTTCTTGGTTTTTAACTTTTGAAAAAGACAATACATAGTTTTATATCTGGCTGCTCCTTCATGTGAGTCCCTTTCATCACGTTTTTGAGGAAATGGGTCAATAAGTAATATTCTGTTTACCATCGAACACCAAAGTTAAAATACATGAGAAGACTTCTCTCAGTTCTTTTGCTCATGCATCACAGCTGTGGTGAACTTGTTGAGGAAGTGGGTGTTTTTAACAAAGGAAGTCATGGGTGCAGTTTCCGTTTTCACACGCAAAATCTTAATTTGAAGTTGTTCTGACAAACGAACAACTCCAAATGAGAAAATGTGAGTTTATTATTCAGACTAGTGAACTAATAAGCGTAACTGGAATCACATGTAACCATATATTGTAAAAAGCTGAGACACGCACCTGCAAATGTGGGGAATCTCTTTAGTTCTGTGGAAACAAAGATGAAGTTAAAGTCACACAGATCTTCATCAGATGAAACACAAACCTGGATGAACACAAAGGACTCACCAACAGAGGAGAGCTCTTCTAGTTGCAGCTGAATTTGTTCCATCATGGCTGACGTTGTGGTTCTCAAGGAACCGAAGGAGAACGAGGTATCAACACTTGTGTTGTTCCAATCCGTGAGTTCATCCAGAGAGATCTGCGTGAGGGGAAATCTCACAACGTCAGTTTCAAATCAACCTCATGGAGACGTGACCATGTCTTTGCAGGTCAGATCCTCGACTCACCTGAAGGTCTGGGTTTCTGTCCAACTCAGCGATGGACTTCTGGAGTTTGACAGTTTCTCTTTTCAGCCCCTGAAGCAGACCCTTTCCTTCTCTCTTTACCCTTTCTCTCCTTTAAGGTCAAATACAGGACGTTACGCTAATGGATCAATAATACGTCTGACCACACTTCACTGTGAGCCACGAAGAACCAACCTCTCCTCCACAGGCTGCAGAGATCTTTGCCGAGCGTCCTGCACGACTTTCATCATCTTGGAGAAGACGTTGTTGATCTCCAGCCACTCGGTGTCCAAGCTAACCTGATGATGGACAGTGGACATGTCAAGAGAAACATGGACAGAAACCATATTGTAAAACGTGAATTCGTACCGTCAAGCCTTTCACAGATAATTCCACTTCTGCCATCTTGAGTTCTGTCATTTGAATTTTCTGCTGTAGCTCCGCCCTCTTGTTGTCTTGCTTTGCCTTAAGGAAGAAAGAGGAGAAATAAACAAAGTGAAATAGAACTGTAGACGACACAAGTGATGACCCAATAAACAGTTCCATTCAGTGTTATTAGAAGTGTAATAATAACCTTCATGCGCAGTTTTTCCGCCTTCCTCTGCTTCTCCTCTTCCTCCTCTCTTGGAGGGACGGCGGTCGTTGGAGGCGTCGTCTAAAAAGGAGGAAAACATTCGGTAATATAACGATGAAGAATCCGTTTCTTCGGCATCTGTTGATTACGTGGAACTCTTTGTTCTTACGATCTGATTCACAGGATGAAGCTGCAGTAGCTCCCCAGCGTGACGTTTCAACAGGTCAAAGATCTGAGCCTGCACCTGCTCGCCGCCGGTGGAGAACTCGAGCGCTCGACGAGGTCGGTACGTGTCGGTGGCGGTTTGATGACGAGGGGGGGGCTCAGGAGTCTGGAAAACTGTGGAAACAAAGCTGTCAATCAAAGCTGCTGTAATGTGTTTATTCGTGTAAAGTTAAAACTCGTACATGGCTCTCTTGTCTCGGCCGCGGTGACGTCGGCAGCTGCTGGATGAATGTGGCCGTTGAGCGTCTGCTGGAAATGGTCGATGGGAGGCTAAGAAAAGAGTTCAATGATTCAATCGACTTTACAAACTTCTTATACTCAATAATCCTAATGATAAAAAAAAATGGCAATTGAAGTTTACAAGAATAAAGTTGTCAGGCTCGTTCAGCTGGATTTGACGTCCCGTGGGGGGGGTTTGACGAGGGTAACTCCTCCTCTCTGGGACCCTCACTCCATTCTGCATGCATCCCTTCTTCCCCTGGTGGATCCTCAGGCCCTGATTGGTCGTCACCTTCATCCAACCACACCCACAGACCTGGAGGCTCTCATCTGAATCGGCTGTTTGAGACATTATGGAAGAATTCAATTAATATTTGGTCTTTATTTCCTTTTTAAATACGCATTCAGAACCAGAAAATACAACTATTATATATTCAATATTTTGGTAAAGTGCTTGATTCAGTTTCCACTTTGTTTTCTGTATCGTAACTTTAATTATGCACATTTTACCTTTTTTGCATCATATAAATATTGATATAGTTTGTACATTGACTAAGAACAACTCACAAGACTCTATAGAAGTCAACACAGGCTCGGTCAGCTGGATTGGACGTCCCGTGAAGTGAATCAGAGGAGGGTAACTCCTCCTCTCTGGAATCCTCACTCCCTTCTCTGTGCATCCCATCTTCCCCTGGTGGATCCTCAGGCCCTGATAGGTCGTCACTTTGGACCAACCACACACACAGACCTGGAGGCTCTTGTCTGAGTCGGCTGTTTGAGACATTATGGAGAATTTAATCAGATGTTGAGAAAGAAATAAAATGGGTTATTCCTTCAATTAAAAAAACTGGATGTTTTTTCCTTTTCAAATACGTATTTTGAAGCTGAAACTATTATATATTCAATATTTAGTATTAACTTTTTGCTAGCGTCAGTCCTTTAATTTCACACATTTTAGCTTTTTGGCAGCAAATAAATTGGTGACAACAGTGATATAGTTTGTACACTCATTAAAAAACACTCACCAGACCAGGTGAAGAAGTTCTTCTCAGGCTCGTTCAGATAGATTGGACTTTCCTTGAAGGTAATTTGAGGCAGGAAGGTCATTGCGTTCCTCTCTGGGATCCTCACTCCCCTCTGGGTGCATCCCATCTTCCCCTGGTGGGTCCTCAGGCCGTGGTAACTCGTCACTTTGGACCAACCACACACACAAACCTGGAGGCTCATGTCGAACGTGTTCAGTGTCTGTGGAAAAACACGTTTTAAATATTTTTATGCATGAAATATGTGATTTATTCTGAAGCAGAGCTGAATCCAACATGGACAGTTTCACAGTTTGCTCAGTTTTCTGGCAAATGAAAATATATATATTTTTTTTTGATTTACTGAAATGTTTTTCTCTGGATCTTTGTCAAAGTGTAAGTTTCCGGTCCTGCATTTCCTGCTTTTACACTCTAACTTTCATTTCATTGACTTGATCTGAGCTGTGTTGAAGCAGGTGATTCATGGTGTTTGGTCGCCCTCTAGTGGCACTGACTGTGTGTGTGTGTGTGTGTGTGTGTGTGTGTGTGTGTGTATATGGGTGTGTGTGTGAAACCTCAAACAACAGAAGCTCAATATGATGCGAGCCAATCTGTCAATGAATAAAATCTGAATCATATTTTTTTCTAACCAGGAAAAAAGCAGAACAAATATTCTTCTGTACTGACATCGTGTTTTTTGAGAGGATCTTGGACATGAACAATTTAACATTAACAGTTTTTTTACCTTTACAACAGGAAGCTTGATGTTTTTCCTCCTGACAGCAGCGTTTTGAAGTATTATATTTATTAACACATCCTACTGTGTATTTTCTACCTGCAGCATCACAGTCAAACGATATATTTCGCTCTGTGGTAGTAAATGTGTGTATCCCTGAACAAGAACAAGTTTCATAATTCATCCTTAAACTTTCACAGTTACTAAACGTCACAAAGTTCTTTATAAAGTTGATGAAGTCTCACCGTGCTCTGCAGCGTCGATGCTCCTCAGTCCGAGTGATGATCTCTCTGTCGTTTCCCGACTCTCTCCTCTGTGTTCTCTCCCTTCAAGACTTTCACTTTCGTTTCATGCGAAACAATCGTCAGGTTAAACTCGCTCTTAGGAGATTTACCAACTGCATTTACAACTACAGCAGCGGCAGACACAGTTACACACTAACTTTACAAGAATAGTCATAAAACTTAAAGAGAATTGAGTCAAAAATACACAAACAAACAATACGTTTTACAAGAATAAAGGAATAAAGTCACAAGTCAAACTTTATAAGGATAAAGTCTTAATTTTACGGAATTTAAGTCAAAGGAGGTCATTTTACAATTACATAATCATTTTAGGAGAATACAGTAATAAAAGTAATAAAATACAAAATCAAACTTTTCACGGGAATATTAATATGATCCGGTATGATCCGATTTTTGGAATTAGGTATTTTGAATGAATAAATGAGAAATCAGAAAACCAATCTTTACTGAGCAACATCAAGTTTCACATATGTACAAAAAAAATTCTTCTCAGCCTCGAAGTTGTGACAAATGAATTTAATGATCATAAAACACATCAAACTAAATATTGAAATCTGTATCATCTGTCTCCATAGCGCCTCTAGTGGTCAAACAGGACACCATGTGTACAAGTTCATTGGCTGGTAAATAATCACATGACAGACTTTGATTTCATATTCTTAAACAATAATGTGTTAAAATGGAGGACATGACAGCTCCCACAAGTAAAGACAGAAAATAAGATCGCCCCCTGGTGGCTGGCTGTATAATAGGTCATAAACCGCATCTCCTCCATGTTAGCGAATGGGGCATGGACCAATCAATTGATCATGGACCAGGACTTTAAATCAAACGGCGTCGCGTGTATCAGGGATATTTTGAGGAAGTGGAGACACGTCGGCCATCTTTATTTACAGTCTGTTGATTAATCCCCCCCCACACACACACCTGTAACAAACAAATCAAACGCAAACATCTCCTCTTCAGGACTCATCCATGATCTGTTCACGTTGTTTCACGGAGGAGATAATCAGCGGATCAGCGCTTCCATCGTCTTGTTTCCGGTGCGGACTGAAATACGGGAAAAGCTCCCCCCCGCTGAACGAGCACCCGGTGAAAGAGTAAATGTGAGACCGAGCCGTCACGTTGTAGAAAGACACAAGGTCGTCCTCGTAGTCCACGAACACCCCCACCGTCTCCGGCTTGAGGAGCAGAGGGAGGAGCAGCGGGGGGGCTGTCAGAGCCGCGTACTGGTCGTCCTCGTAGTGGACGGTCGCCCAGTAGCCGTTGTCTGGGTTCAACGTGAGCTTCCCCTTGCGGTTTGCGTCCCCTCTGGCCACGCCCAGGTCCCACCCGGGCTTGTTGCCGACCTCCACCTCCCAGTATGACCTCCCGGAGGTGAAGCTGTTGATCCCCAGGACGCTGCCGAACATGTCAAACCTCTCCGGGGCGTCGTCCACCTCCGGGTCCTCCTGTCCGTCTTTCACTTCCTTTCCGTCCTCAGACAGAACGAGGCACTGGTGCGCGGTGGCTGGATCCAGCTTCACGTCCACTGGTGAGGACGAGAGGAAAGTTACGAGGTCATCGGAACAAAACGTGTCTACGTCTTCAAAGTAAGAAACTGAACGTATCACACACCTGTGAACTTTGGAATTCTCCTGAGTTCTGTGAAGCGGATAAATAGTTTTAGATCAATCAAGTCACGATTTGAGCTTTTTATCATTTCACAATCTGAGTGTTACCGATGGACGTCAGCTTCTCCAGCTCCTGTTGGACTTTTTCTTTCATAATAGATGTGGTTTTTCTCATCGTCCCAAAGGACAGGGACGTGTCCAACTGAACCTCGGCCCAGTCCTTGATGTCGTCCAGGTTCTGAAGAGATGGGTAGTTCTGAGAGAGGGGGGGGGGGGGGGGGGGGAGAGAGATGAAAAGACAGACAAGCTGACAGCAGTCTAACTAAGGTCCTACAACATGTAATTCGCCCTCTCACCTGCAGGAAGTGGATGTGATCCTCCAGTGTACTGATGTCCTCCAGCTCAGAGATGGTCGTCTGGAAGCGGCTGATCTCCTCTTCCAGATCCTGTTGGAGGTCCTCTGCCTCCTTCTCCACGACCTCCCTCCTGTCCTTCAGCGGCTGAAGAGCCTCTTCCCGGGCCTCCTCCACGATGGAGAGCACGGCGGCGAACACGGCCTCAATGTCCCACCACTCGTTCTCCAGCAGGTCCTGAAGATGGACGGACATGGAGCCTCAGTTCAACACAGCTCTGTGTGTGAGTCACCACATAAATAGACTGGAACCTCAGTTATAATCAAACCCTAAGAAGTTGTATCAGTTGTGACACTATACCTTCTTTTTAATAAGTCCATTTAACTGTATGTTTGAAAGGACTAAACCTTTAAATCCAGGTGAGTCCAGGATCAGTCAGGTTTGTGTTTTCTCACCTGGAAGCTCTTCACAGATTGACTGAGCTCGACCAGTTGTGTTTCTCTCTTCTGAATCTTGGCCTCCAGTTCTGTTTTTGCGTTTTCAAGTTCAATCTGTAACGGACAATAAAAAAACAAGTCGTTATCCAAACTTCAAACATCACGATATATACGACTTATTCTTGATCACTCACCTTCTTCTTCTCCCACTCGTCCTCGGTGGAGACCACCTCCTGTGGACCTCCCTCCAGACAGCGGACGCAGATGCATCTCTGCTGCTTCTTGCTGTACAGCTCCAGGGGGCGTCCGTGCTTCAGACAGGCCCTGTCGTCCAGGTTCTTCACCGGGGCCACGAGCTTGTGACCCTTCAGCCTTTGGGTTGAAGCATGGTTCTGCAGGTGGGTGGAGCAGTACGAGGCCAGACACACCAGGCAGGACTTCTCGGCCTGGAGCTTTTGCTCTGTGCAGATGTCACAGGCCACTTCTCCGTCCTGCCCCGTGAAGATACTTTTCTTTTTCTTCTCAGACTTTTCAGACTCACGCTGCTGGATGATTTCTCTGAGGACGATGTTCACAGCTCCCGTGTTCATCAGAAAAGTTCTGCACAGGGGGCACTCGCTGTTACTGTACTTGCAGTTGAAATCCAGGCACCTCTTACAGAAGGTGTGGCCACAAGCTGTAGTGACGGGGTCCACAAACACGTCCATGCAGATGGAGCATGTTAACTGCTTCTCCAGCAGACAGGTCCCTCTGGGTGATGCAGCAGCAGAGGCCATGCCGAGAACCAGGAGGTCACTGAACCAGAACGGTATGAGGGCCGGTTTAAAGAAACCTGCATGAAGGAGACACATGTTACTCATATCCAGTTTGATTATTTTAATTTGTGTTATTACTTTAAAATGTTTTCATGCTCCAAAGTTCAGAAAACATGTCTTTCCTCAGACTGTCCGATGCTGCAGCTCCTCTATTCAGCCTCTGTCTCAAACACGAGGTTTAAATCCTGATTCTTTATTTTAAATTTGTCAAAAATCAAATAAAAAAGTTACGATGACAAAACACATTTTCAACACTGTGATCGTGTTGTAGCTCTGAGCTATGTTTGCGTTGGCACACCTGCAAGACAATCCAGCCTTGGGTGTATGTGGATGTGTGTGTGTGTGTGTGTGTGTGTCTGTGTGTGTCTGTGTGTGTGTGTTCAATCACAATAGCAGAAACTGTAATAATAAAAGTGTGGAGGATCACGGAACAACCCATGTGAACAGATGATCCCACAGTGTGTTACAACACTAAACACCTTTTTGTTTAAAATAGTAGAGCAATAAACAACTACAGTGAAAGTATTAATCAGTTGTTGTCTTTCATAGAAGTATAAAACTATATAACTAATACAATTCAATATGATAAGGCAATACGTTTTTTACCTTTCAGCTGCTCCGGTGCTGTTAATCCTTCAGGCTTCGATGTCCTTCTCTCTACTCCCACCTAGTGTGTGTGTCTGCGTGTGTGTGCGTGTGTGTGCGTGTGTGGGCGTGCCTTCAGCTTTGTGTTAACTTTCGTTTCTGACAAAGTTCCCACCTTGCGGTTAGTTCCTTTATCCAAAGAGATGCGTCATCATGATGAATAAATATATCAGAGATTTGCATGGGTGTGTTGCTCAGTTTTATTTTAATTATTGTTACAGCAGCGTCCGGTCCAACTTGTTTCAACGACTGAGACAGAAACACAACTTAGACAAAACAGAGGAAAACATATGTGTGAATATAAATATAGAAGCACTCATTTATCTCATTAGGGTCAAACTTTTTCAACCAGTTTTAAAAAAGCAAAATAAACTTTTGATCCAAAATGCACATTCAGCAGTTTCTCTCCAGTGCAGCATCAGCATCAGACATTTCACAAAACGGTAGAAGCTGCAAACACTCGTTTTTGAAGCGACTGGATTTGTGAGTCTTGCTGTTCGCTCCTCCTGTCATGTTGTGAAATGTTAATTGAATAGATTGTGTAAATCCTGGCTTCCTGGTGTGGTCCACAGGTTCCTCAGGTCGTTAGGATGTGAGGAGAAATCTCAATACGAGAGCTGGGTGTGACCTCTGACCTTGAGACTCGGACCTGCAGGAAGCGGAGGTCGTCCTCAGTCTCTGAGAGCTGCTCCAGCTCGGTGTGTCTCCTCTGCAGATCACAGATTTCTGCCTCCAGCTGTTTGACGAGCTCTTTGCTTTGTGTCTCCTTCAGATTCTCCACCTGACTCAGTCTCTCCTGAATAACCTGCTGCAGTTTCATCCTCATCCGCTTTAATTGAACCTGAGGGAAATACAGACGTTGTTGTGAACAGAAGCATGTGATACAGAGGCAGTGTTGTTCATTTAAATCCATCCAGTGTTGCCTTGTTCTCTCAGTGGAATTAATGGTAAGTTGTGTGTTTGTTTTGTGCGACAGGCTGTCAGGGACACTAAGTGAACAGACACAGGGTTTTTATATTAACACAGGACATATTTCATTTTGGTTAAAGACTTTTTTCATGTTGAATTAATCATAGATTAGTTTTTTGTTGTATGTTTCTTTGTGTATTGGATTGTGGGTCCTCGGTGGAGGTACGTGCTCGAGTGTTGTTCTCCAGTGAGACTTCACCCTCTGCTTGGCGGCCTCTCTGTGCACAGGGAGGATGTGATGGCCCCTGTGTTCTGTCTGGGAACACATGGCACAGACACATGTCCGGTCGCTCCTGCAGAACCTGTCCAGCGGCTTCCCGTGCACTCTGCACACAGGGTCCTCCAGGTTCTTCACCACACCGATCAGAAGATGGCCCCCGAGAGCCTCGCTCTGGTAGTGCAGCTCCAGGTGGGCGTCGCAGTACGAGGCCAGACACACCAGGCAGGACTTGACGGCTGGACGCCGCCCGGGGCAGAGGTCACAGGGAACCTCGCCGGCTTTTAAAGGTGCGGCCCCGACCTGGCTCTGTGTGGGGGGGTGTGTCTGGAGCTGGGGTCTGGTGGGGAAGCAGGCCTTGCAGAGGGGGCACTGACAGGAGCCACTGATCCTCCAGTATTCTCCTACACAGGCCAGACAGAAGGCGTGTCCACAGGGGAGGGACGCCGGGCGGGTGGACTCGTCCAGACAGATGCAGCACAGCTCGGACATCAGGGCCTCTCCTCACATGGGAACAGGAAACAGATCATCAGCTCCTCTGTAGATTTCATCTCATAGGGCTTTAACATGGTGTGACATCTTCTGTCCTTAACCCTCAACAAGAGTAAGGAAAAACCACAACCAACAATTATATTTTAACCTTTTGATTATACTATTTAAAGGTGAAATCTCCAGAAACGCTTTATAGATTGAAATAAAAGTAGTTACAGCTGTTTGGCCTTTGACCCTCTCAGCATTTTCAGGGAGGTTTTTATCGGCTTGAGAGGAAATAGTGCTTATGCAATACAATATATATATCCTCCAGCCAATCAGGATCGAGTATTTTCTGTAATCGTTGTGAAAGGTTGATTCAAGATGGCCTGTGGATTGCGTCGTAGGTTACATGCAGTAAAAGTATCTACGATAAAATCATATTTCTAGTTGTGGAGTCGTATTGACGTTCCAGATAAAACATCCTGAAAAGTGCTAATTCTTTTCTGCTTATTCAATTCATGTGAACTATAAACCATACCCACTGCACTGCCTGCTGTTTACATTTTAATACACATTGTACATGATGTTACAACAGTGCTGCAGTAATTTAAATGAATACGTAACATAAATAAAACACCATGAAGATACAAATACACACGCCTCTTACCTTGTGTGTCCTGAGGCTGCAGCCGTGTTGACTTAAGGACGTGTCCCCTGGTTCCTCTCCAGTAAGGAGGAGACACACCCGCTGGACTCTGTCACTTCCTGGACGCTCGGAGGACTCACCTGATGAAGTGGTGACGTCTCCTCACAGCGTCTCAGCTCAGTCCACAAACAAAGCTCCTTCCAGTAATAATGCAAAACGCACACAGACACACACTCTTGATTCTGTCGTTCAACTTTTATTTCAGTGAGAAGTTAATTGTTCATTGAAACATTAAAAACAAAGATTTGTCACATTTTGACGGCAGAATGATGAATGTTTGAGGTTCTGATTCTGAGAGGTGGTAGAAAGAGAATCTCATATGAGCTGATATATTTAGACTTTAGTACAATGATGATTAATAAAAAGAAAACACAACCACAACCAAACCTATTGGCCTTTAATAAAGAAAGACAAAAATGTAATGAGACCTGTTCAACCAGCCCAGGAGGAAGCTACCACTAGCTCAATTAGCTATTTTATCAACAGTTGATGAAGTCTGTTATAGAAAGTTAGAAGTTATTCCTGCTGGTAGCTTGTTTTTGTCGTTGTGCAGCAGCAGCAGGAGGAGGAGGAGGAGGAGGAGGAGGAGGAGGAGCGTGAACAATCTATTCCACTGCAGTAACACACAGATCTGGACCGCAGTGGGTTTCAGGGGGTTTGACCTCAGTGGACCTCGGTGGGGTTTGGAGCTTTTGACCTTCTAACGACTCTTTTACTTCTCTGGTCTTCTTTAACTTTTCAAAGTACTGACGCACAATCGCTTCATCGAAGATGTAAGTTATGACCAAGGGCTCGGATTTCTTCGTCCAGCTGCACAGGTAGAAGTATGGGACCAGTGTCTCTGTGAAAGTCTCTCTCGTGAAAGAGTAAATGTGAAACTCTTCATCCACATCATAGAAAGAGACTCGTCCTTCCTCATAGTCCAGGTAGATGCCGACTTTCCTCGGCCGGGGACACAGGTGCAGTTCTTTGAAGGGTGAACGGTGGACTTGATAATCAGAGCGCCTCTTTCCAATGGTGAAGAATCCATTCCCTGTGTTCTGAGGGACCCTCAATGTTCTGGTTATCGTTTTCTTGGCCACACCCACATCCCAGTCGTTTCTACGTCCCACCTGGACTTCCCAGTAGTGTCGTCCAGAGCTGAAGCCCCTGGTCCCAAACACCGCGGGATGGTTGAACCTCCCAGAGCCTTCAAACCAGGTGGGGCTGGCAGATTTAAAGTACTTGAGGCGTTTCCCCTCTTCGGTCACCATGAGGCCGTCTCCAGCTGTGGCTCCGTCAAACAACACATACTCTGAAAAGGTTCAATTCAGTTTTAAAGCTCTCAACTTGAGATGAATGAAGGGAATTAAAAGTATCTTATAATCTCACCTTTATATTGTCTCATTCTGTTCAGTTCTGGAAGAAGTTAAATCACAACATGTTATGGAAAAGTGGCGATTTAGAAACATCTTCACCGATTAAGCAAACACTACAGATATTCACCTGTTTTCGTCAGAGCTCTCAGTTCAGCTTGAAACGTGAGCAGGAGCTGGGACATGGCTCTCCTCAGGGTCTGCACACACAGGTCCGAGTAAACCCGGAGGTTTGACCAGTTCTTCATGTCCGACACGTCGCTCAGGGATTTCAAAGTCTGAAACGAATCACGAGTGCATCATGGGGCTGAACTTCACAGAGAGAACATCAAAAACTAGATATAATCATCTGATCAGAGAGTAAAAGAACCTGCAGCAGCTGGAAGGAGTCGTCTTTGTGTGAAAGCTCCTCCAGCTCCTCCTGCCTCCTCTGCAGCTCGGTGATTTCCGTGTGCAGCTCTTCAATCACTGCTTTGTCTCTCGCTTGAGATTTTGTGAGTTTTGCTTCTATGTTCGATTTTAGTTTTGTTTGCAGCCTTTGAACTTGACTGATCAAATTACTGAAGAGCTGATCGCTGCGGTCCATCTCTTTGTGAGCTTTCTCCTGAAATCAAAAAGCATATTCTCAGCAAAGGTTTATAGTATATTGTAAAATGCTGCATGTGCAATATGCACCTCGTTACTCACTCTGCTCATTTCAGAGGAATCTGTGAATTCCTTTGTCTTTTCCACTCTTTCCTCAATCATCTTTCTCATCTCTGCTTTTTTGGACTCAATATTTTGCTGAAAATTAGAATTTGAAGACAAACAAATTGGATTAAAACATCATGGCATCGTAAGGCATTTCAGAAGATGAAGTTTAATGTAGAACCATCTGATTTACTTTCTGCCGAGCCCCTTCCTCCTCCAGCGGAACAGTCTCGTGCTCTTTGTGCTCCGTCTCCTTGCACAGCAGACAGATGAACGTATCCTCGTGTCGGCAGAAGAGCTCCAGGATCCTCTCGTGCTTCTTGCACATCCTCTCCTCCAGGTTCTCCAGCGGGTCCACCAGCCTGTGTCTCATCAGAGAGGGAACTCTCAGGTGAGGCTCCAGGTGGACCACACAGTAAGACGTCAGACACACCAGGCACGACCTCTGGGCCTGGAGCTTCAGCTCTGTGCACACATCACACTGGACGTGAGAAGGCTCACCGATGCTCTCAGTGGTCTCCACTTTTCTCCTCTTCACTTGGACGGAGATCTCCTGGATGACCGTGTTCGTGGAGACCTCGGGCCTCACGTGGAATCTCTTACTACACGTTGGGCAGTGGCACAGCTCGCTGCCGTCCCAGTGCTCGCTGAGGCAGGTCTTACAGAAGTTGTGACCACAGGGTGTCGTGACTGGGTCGCTGAAGACCTTCTCACACAGGGAACACTGGAACCGATCCTCTGACAACCAGGCAAGGTGTGAAGACATCATGGAATCGCTGGGAGAGAGTTATGTAAGTGTCTGGATTCAATCATCTGCTCTGAATCTGTTTATGAAGTGAGTCATGATCCACCCAGTGAGTCATTCTCATGTGAATCATTTTTTCTCTTCACATTTCTGCAGATCTGGATTTTAGAAGCAAAAACAACAGAATAACTCCCAAACAGCTCGAATCACAACTCACCTGATCTCCAGAGTTTAGTCAATTCCAGACACGTAGTTGTTCTTTCACAAGTGAGTCCAGCCTCAGGAATTAAAGCTGAACGATGACACTATCGAGTCGGACGGGGAAACACTGACGAGCCCTGAGAAGCTGTGGGAGCTCCAGTCGCCACAGGGGGCGTGGCCACAGGGGGCGTGGCCGAGTGGTGTCAGTTTACTGAAGTGAAACCTTCATTCACCAGAAGCCAGAGACAAAAACATTGAACTCATTTATTTCTCTAAACCACGAACACACTCCTCTCACCGCATACAGGTCATTCATGCTTCAGGAAAAATCCACATGCAGCTGGGAATTTGTGTTATGCATTTTTGTAATAATAGATTATTTGCAGGAAAATAAGCTTTGTCACATTCTCAGCAATATCAATACGCCTACAACTGGTTAGCTTAGCTTAGCTTAGCTTAGCAAAAAGACGAGAAACAGAGAGTCTGGCTCCAACCAACAATCTGGACAAATCATAGACTGAGTTTAGAAATGGACGACATGACAGCTGCAAAAGATGAAGCCAAATCATCTAGATCGCCCCCTGGTGGCTGGGTGCAGTACACCCACTCTCTCCACTAAGCTAAGCACCTTCTGCATTGGGCTTCATATTTAACAGACATGAAAATCATATAAATCTTAATTGACTCTCAACACAACAAAAAACATCGAACTCTCCTTTAAGCTTTGAAGCCACGAGCTGATATGAATACATGAGGTGTTTAATTACCATGTTAGCTACATTCTATTACGTAACAAATATACATAAATCACAGGATTTCATTTAAACAGGAACCACAATACAGTCAGTCGTGTTTTAGTTTTGCTTGATGGTGGTTTTCTCGTTCACGGGACGGATGGAGATGGTGTCCGAGGCCTTGTCGCAGCAGTACAGGTAGAAAAAAGGCTGAATCTTCTCCCTGAACGCATCGTGGAACGTGAAGATATGAGTCCGAGCTCTCACGTCGTAGAAGGACACCTGACCCTCCTCGTGGTCCACGTACACGCCCACCCGCCTGGGCCTGGGCTCGAGGGGCAGAGCTATGGGCGGAGACGTGGACACCCGGTACCCGTGGCCTTTCTTCATGGCCAGAGCCCAGTAGCCCTGAGTGGTGCTCACCGAGATCCGGCCCTTCCTGTTCACCGACGAGCGGGCGACTCCCAGGTACCAGTCGTCCTTGTCCCCCACCTGGACCTCCCAATAGTGTCTCCCCGAGGTGAAGCCCTCCCGGCCCAGGACGATGACCACCGTGTCGAAGCGGTCCGGGTGGTCGGGCAGGTCCTGCCACGCCCCCAAGTGTCTCACCTGGTGTCTGTCCTGAGACAGCTGCAGCCAGGGGTTGGCGCTGTCGGGGTCCAGAGTCACATCCACTGTGGATACACAACAGATTTATTGTGTTGGACCGTTTCGAGGTACACAAAACAGAAACAAAAAGTAAAAAGGAAGAATCTTTACCTGTGTAACTCAGAACCTTTCTGATCTCTGTGAACAACAGAAGACAGAATTATCCTGAGGGTTTATTCGTCTTCTTCTGGAAACATTCAAGATGAACTGGGAATTCACAGAAGATCTTACCACTATCGGCCAGTTTGTCAATCATTTCGTTTAACAACGGCTCCAGTTTGGACACGGACCTCCTGATCATGCCTACACACATGTCGGTGGGAACACTGGTGTCGGACCAGTCTCTAACCGATGGAGCTGTGCTCAGTGCAGGGAAACTCTACAGAGACACGACACAAGACTTCAGTAAGAAACAAATTCAAACAAATTAAACAGTTTCCAGGAGTTCGTTATCTCTCCTCGTCAACACACACCCCGTCACCTTTAAGAAATGAATGTGGTCGGTCCGAGCCACCTTCTCTAGGTCTGAATTCCTCGTCTTCAGCTCAGTGATCTCCAGCTCCAGGTCGGAGATGAGACCCTCGGCCCAGCTCTCCGTCTGCCTCTGCTTCTCCTCGATGGCCAGGACCAGCTCGGCCTGAGTCCTCTGGAGGGATCGCACCAGCTCGGAGAAGACCTGCATGCTCTGCTGGATCTCCCCCCGAGCACTGGCCTGAAAACACAGGTCGAGGTGGAATAACTGTGTCGATGAATCAGTCGGCAGCACGTTGGACCTGCGGAGGACTCACTTTGTTGAGCTCCAGAGAACGTTTGATCTCCTCCACCTTCTTCTCTCTGTCCTGGATCATCTGCTGGACGTCCGTCTCTGTCCTCTTCAGCTGAGCCTGCACAACATCATGTCACAAACATGGCTGACCCAGGCATTTGAACAATCCTGCAATTATTTAGTTATTCAATTCTGTATTTACTGCGTTTTTCTTTGATAAACACTTTAAATTTAATAAATGAAAGGATACATTTCTGTGTCTCACCTTCTTCTCCGTCCACTCCCTCTCCACGGGGACGGTGTAGTGCGCCCGGTGGTCCGTCTCCGTGCAGAGGACGCAGACACACATCTGGTCCTTCTTACAGAACAGCTCCAGCAGCCTCTCGTGCTTCGGACACATCCTGTCCTCCATGTGGGCCACGGGCTCGATCAGCTTGTGCTTGGTGAACCTGGCGGCGTGGGACTGGTGGTGCTCCTCGCAGTAGGAGGTGAGACACACCAGGCAGGATTTGACCGCCCTCGGCCTCCCCTCCCCGAGGCAGACGTCACACAGGACCTCCTCCCAGGGAGGCTGTGGGGGGGAGGCGGAGGACGAGGTTTGGGGAGAAGGGATTTGAGGTGAGGGTGGAGGAGATGTTTGGGGAAGTGGAGGAGCTGCAGCCTGAGCTGTGGGGTGGGGTGAAGGTGGAGGAGAAGGTTTGGGCCCCGACACAGACGGGATCAGTGGAGGTAGCTCTTCATGATGTTGCCTCTTGTCCTCTGGGGTTTGCTTCCTTCTCTCCTCCTCCTCTGCAAGCTGCTCCTTCTCCAGAAGCCTCTCCTCATCCTCCTTTTTCCTTCTCTCCATTGTCCACTTCTTCTCTTTCCTCTCCTCCTCCTGTGTGCTCTCCTTCCCTTCCACCCCCCTCACCCTGATCTCCTTGAACTGCTCTGCGATCTCCCTCAGCACCGTGTTAACACTGATATCAGGCCGTTTGTGGAAGGACTTCTTGCACATGGGACACTGGTACAACGGACTGGTTTTCCAGTATCCCAGGATGCAGCCCTGGCAGAAGTTGTGTCCACAGGGGATGGACACGGGGTTGGTGAAGACGTCCAGGCAGATGGAGCAGTGCACCTGCTCTTCGGAGAGGTTCCCGGTCGTGGCCATCCCTAGACGGCGGAGAGGCAGCATCATTTGTAACCAGCCTCTGAACGGGGCATCAAACCTGCTGTGATATCGAGGTGGCTCTGGTTAGATGGTGCAACGTTATTCTGCGTCATGTGCATGCAAATCCAGAGAGCAAAGCATGATGGGAATCATTAAGGGTTAGAAGTCATCGATTAAACATCCTGGAAACAGAAAGGCTCTGATAGTTTAAGGTTTTATATAAACTTTGATTTGTTGCCTCGGCTGATAAGTTCAACAGTGGAGTTCAAACTACTGATCCGATGTTATGGAGGGGTGGGGGGTGGGGGGGGGGGGGATCCAGGAAGTATGAAATGAACACAAAGGTCAATCTTTACATAACTGTTTCAGCTCTTTCTACTGGAGACATTTTTTGATAGATAATCTGTCAAATGACCTCAAATGATTTATTTACCTCATGGTGTGTTGATACTTATCTTTGAATATCAACTACTAAAAATGTTAATCTTTGCTTTTTAAGGATCAATCCCTGCAGCTTCACACTGTGTCACATTTGTCAGCTTGCCCTCTGCATGTGTGTGAGTCTGTCAGTGAAGTCGACTCTCTTCTGCAGGCCTCGGTGTTCATGGAGGAGCAGATTCGAACTTTCCAAAAATACAACACAAGCCTGAGAGCGTCACCTGAACCACAATCCAGGTTAGTTTCAGTTTAAGCATCTAAAACAATTTAAAACACAACTTTCATTTTCTACCTGACCTATATTTGAATTTGTTCGACACTGACTGTTTGAGAAAAAGTCCTAAATTTAGGCCACAGCTCGTAAATCAGACAAACAGATGTTTTGAAAATCCCTAAATACAAGAGCAACACTCCCTGAGAGATTAGAGAGGCAGATGTGAAAGTGTAGAAAAGAAAAAGAGTGAGAGGACGGACAGAAAGGGAGAAACATGGAAACACTCACCAACGAGCAGCTGCCTCGACTCTCGGCTGTTCACTGACACTCGAGCCCGGCGGTAACCAAACTAACACACTCACCTCAGACCCAAAATACACCCCCCCTCCCTGCCTCTTAGCCCAGATCCAGATTTACCCCCCCGGTCACGGCCCTGGGAACGATCCAGGAGGAGGAACTGGAACCAGAGATTCAGAAGAGACACAATACAAACGCTGCTCAACTGAGTCAAGTGTGTTTGTTCTTATGGCTTTAAATTGTATTTTTCTTAAAGATAGAAACTTTTTAAACATCAATGATATAAGCAATTCAAATTTTCGACCTTCTAAACTTTCAAGTATTTTTAGTTTGCTGCCTCAAACTATGGAAATATTTGTTTTGTTTCATTTTAGTAATTTAATTAATAAAAAATGAGCTGCTTCAATATGCATGTACCAGTTACAAAAATATAAGTGATATAAAATTCTTACCAGGTAGTATCTCTAGTTTTTATGCTAATTATGCTAGTTAGCTTCCCAGTTAGAATACAAGCACGAGAGTGGTCTTTATTAGTATATTGACAAACCCATGAGGCTGCTCACCTCAGCATTGATTTGAACTTGTGTTTCTGGTATTTTCTCTCTGTTTTGGTCTCCACCACCTCCTGCTGGACCAGTTGTATATTGTGAGTTTATCATCTTGTTTTTTCACCCTTGAAAAGAGCAGATGAGCGGAAACTGAACCGAAAGAGGAAGAAACCCTGTGACTGATCATCTTTATTGAACAAGTTTAAAAAGACAGTACAAAAGCAGGCACTTGATATAAAAATACAGGATAATATATATTGCTTAATGTTGTTTTAAACAGGTCATAGGTCAACGTGTTTTAGAATATGCCCTTTGCAAATAGAGTCAATATGTACAGAGCCTCTCAGCTTCTATGAACTTCATTGTTTTCATCTGTAAAGTGTCTGAAACCTCAGAGTCACAGTCAAACACATGTTTACACAAAGGAAAGAGGAAGAGGTGCAGCATCACTCACACTCTACTACGTCCTTCACTGGATTTAACAACTTTATATTATTATTTGTTTATATACAAGCGTGTGCAGCAGAATGGAACTACTGACGCGTATCTACTTCTCTCATACTGTCGTCAGTCAGTACATGTTACACTTTGGTTTCCACTGACCAACACACATTGATAACACAATCCTTCTTTAGAGCAACACTATGTTACTTGTACTGAGCAGCAGCGCCCCCTGCAGACACAGATGACTCATTCTGTCTGGCGACCATGTGGCTGGTGTCTCAGGTGTGTTTGACCGGAGAGATCACGAGAGGAGAAGTGTTCTTTCCCTCCTGGGTGAGACACGGGCTGAAGATGGGATACAGACTCTCGCTGAAGGAGTCAGAGAAGGTGTAGAGATGCAGCCGCGCCTTCACGTCGTAGAACGAGATCCGGCCTCCGTCGTAATCCAGGAAGACTCCCACTTTGCTGGGCTGGAACTGGAGCGTCAGAGGCAGGCGGGAGGACGCCAGGGCCTTCACCTCCCCGTTCTTCAGCCACAGGCACCAGTACCCGCCCTCGGGACTCAGCTTGATCTCGCCCTTGCGGCGAGCTGAGGCCCGGGCCAGCCCGAGCGTCCAGGCCGTCTTGCGCCCCAGGTCCACCTCCCAGTAGTGGCGCCCGGAGCTGAGGCCCTCCCGGCCCAGGACGAAGAGGGCGGGGCTGTAGCGCTTGGGACCCTCGGTGTGGGGGGTCTTACGCTCCTCGTACCTCACCTGGCGACCGTCCTCGGACACAACCAGGTTCCTCTGGGCCGTGGCAGAGTCCAGAATCACCTCACCTGCACAGGGGGGCGGAGCAGAGGTCACTTCAACCGGGTCACACATGCACACATCTCAGAGACTCTGAGTGGCGCCCTCTTGTGGACGATTAGGAGAACTGACTGTTATGTCACAAGTGCAAACCAAGAATGTATCACCCAGATAAAAGCTTGAAGAGGAACTCACTGGAGTAGTTCTGCACCTTCCGGAGTTCTGACGGAGAGAAAGAGAAACACAACGTGAGTGAGACACTCAGAGCAGACGACACGGGGGCGACATGTCAACCATGAGACAAGTGCTGCTGTCACTCAACTCCGGGCCACACGGACCCACTGGGGCACCGACACTATCTCCATCTGTCCTGCCCTGTTGTGTGTGTGTGTGTGTGTCTGTGTGAGTGTTAAAAGTGTGTGTGTGTGGCGGTTAGTGCGATGACAGGGGATTTACATTTCAAAGCACTTGGGCCGTGACCGGCAGCTTCCTGTCCAGAGGATGGATTTACTGTAGGTTTTTATGTTTTATCTGAATACACGTGGAGTCTCCTGATGGAGGCGGTGACACTCTGCTTGTTTCCCAGTGACACGCCCACCAGCTTCCTTTACCTTTGGCGTACAGCCTCTTCAGCTCCTCCTGGAACTTGTCCATGAGGCTGCTGACGGACGAGCGGATGGTTCCCAGGTAGAGGTCGGTGTTGATGCTGACCGCCGACCAATCGGTGGGCTCAGGGGGGGGCGACAGCGTCACGATGTTCTACGGGAAACGAGGGAAAGGTTATACGAGGTACGATGAAATGAAAGTTTAATCACGTCTTGGCAGTGAGAAGAAAAGGCTGAATATGAAGCTGGCGTGGAACTCTGTGATTTCTACAGTAGATTTACGAGCTGATGCTCCACAGATTTAACAGATCTGCCATCGGCCTGTGTTAGAGCCGTCTGCACGTCCTCAGTTTGACAGAGGACACGGAGGCAGGATTGAGTCCAGAGCAGCAGTCATCGGTTACAGAGACTGTGTCTGTCTTTAGCTGTTTCAGGCCTTTTGCTTCCTGTCAAACCTCAGAGAGAGAATCTAAATCTGCAAACTCAGCAGAACACTTAATAAAACCACAAGACCAGAAACATCCAAGCAGCAACGTCTTGTGCATCTCACAGAGGAGATCATATATAAAGATGTTCGACTCGACAGCTCCCAGAGGTGAAGCCAAAGTGTCTCGATGGCGTCCTGGCTGCAGCGTGGGATCATGGGACGTCCCCCACGTGTCTCACCTGGAGGAAGATGACCTTGTCCTGGGTGTGAGCGTACGCCTCCAGCTCGCTGCTCCTCCTCCTCAGCTGACTCAGCTCGTTCTCCAGCCCCCGAGCCAGCTCCTGGGCGTGGCGCTCGGCCTCGCGCTGCCGGGTGGCGATCAGCTCCACCAGCTCCGCCTGGCTCTGCTCCACCAGCCGCTGCAGCTCGGCGTAGACCTGCCAGCTCTCCTCCAGCTCCTTCTGAGCACTGGTCTGCAGGAGAGACGGAGATGTTACTGATCGGCTTCTCAAACCAGCTGCAAGTGACAGGTTAGATGACGAAGATCAGTCGCCCCCTGGTGCCTGACTGCAGTATAGCCCTGCCTCCTCCATGTTAGCAGATGGGAAACGTCAAAGTACAAATGAATTACGTTGATGTCACAGTGATGTCATCAGGCTCTTTAAACTTGAGGTGTCATCAGACAGGAAGTGTCCAGAGAAAAGATTTGATTTGTCTTTAAGGAGGATTTCAAGTAAAGACATTTTGGCCTCCACTGTTTATTAGAGAGTATCCATAAATAATAAGCAGTAACTCTTAATTGAACAGAATTAAGATCCACCTTTCTTAAGAACCTGTCAAACCAAATTTAACTTCCTTTAACAAAAATGTGTGATACAAAATAAAACCCTCAAGTGACAATGAGGTTTTTAACTTCTTTCTCTCTCAGTTGGCGAATGATAGGTTTCAAATTAAGATGACAAGAACTAATTAGACTCGAACAAATCAACTAATGCCTCAGATCCTTTCATCCATTGTTTCCTGTGTGTGTCTCCTGCTGGAACAACTCGACAAACTGGTGTCATCCTTCACACACTTCTCTCATTCAGGTGCATTACTTCGCTTTAACTGAAAAAGAATACAAATCAATGAGCAGCAGGTTCCCTCACACAGCAACATGTGCTAGTGAGTCATTGTTTGAACAGCACACACACACCCATACACAAACACACACACACACACACACACACCCACACACACTTGTAACTTGATCCTCAAAGTATTTGTGAAAGTAGATCAATGTCACCGAGCAGAAAATTAGCTGAACTGGGAAATTTTACTATTTCCACATTTGTATTATAACTTTCTTTTGTTAGTTTGTATCATTCTATTTGTATCTTATTTATTTTGGATTATGTTTCTATTGTATTTATATGGACCCGACAGAGAGTATATAAAGGTTCATTTTATTACTTATTACACTGTATTGAGAAACCATTAAAGACATTTCTGCAGTTACACAACAGAGTCACTTGTATGAAGACAAACTGGTTCATCTTCAGCGTGTCTCTCGAGCTTCAGGCCGGTTTTTCCAGGTGGTGAACACAAGGTGTGTTTCCACTGGTCGCACTGGTTCCACAGCCTCAGACACGGATCTGAGGAAAAAACAAACCTCCTCCACTTCGACAGAGAACGAGCAGCAGGAGGAGGACGTGATCACAGGGACCGAGGTGTTTTTACAGCAGTGGGAAATGTTTAATTAAAAGATCATCTCAGGGGTCACATGTTACGGTTTCCTTAAATTAATGAGATCAATATTAAAGTCAAACTCCTTGTGAGAGAGTTAAAAATCAAATCTGGATTCTTGCTCTTGACATAAAAAGAGTTGAAATTCGACACCTGAACTTTCAAACCCGGTGTTTGAGACCTGCTGGTCTAATAGTCTGGGGGGTGGAGCTTGACTGAGTGCACACGCCCACCTACACCTGCCACCTCCACCCATTGGACGTTACTAGCTGTCAGTCACATGCTTTATGGTCTATTTGACTCTGAATGGATCACAATGTACTAAATGAACTAGAGATTGGAAACAAAACCTATTTAGTAAAAGGTTTACAGTTATAAATCAAGTGAAAGGGACAATATATCATAGAGTAGACTATACACACATTCATATAAATATATATATGAATACATTGGGGGTGCTTCCTGCAGGTCTTCACACCCCCTTCTCCCCCTGAGCTGTCTGAAGCTCTGAGCTCTCACCTTGATGACCTTGATGGACTGTTTGATCTCCTCCAGTTTCTTGGCCCTCTCCTTGATCAGATGTTTCAGCTCGGACCTTCTCTTCCCCACGTTGCTCTGTGGGAAGAAGATCAGGATTGTGAGTCACTGGAATCGATATGACACAAACTCTCATTACATTTGTTCTTCTTCAGGTTCTTTTAGGACAAGATAGGGAATCTGGACCTGCTCAACTACAGTTTCTCTTTATTTCCATAAAATGAGTCTCACCATCTTCTTCTTCCACTCGTGCTCGGCGCTGACGATGTCGTGGGACTTGTGCGTGGCCTCGGCGCAGGCCGTGCAGATGCACACGTGGTCCGTGCGGCAGTAGACGTCCACCAGGCGCTCGTGTTTCTTGCAGATCTTCTCCTCCAGGTGGAAAGTGGGTTCGATCAGACGATGAGACGACAGAGACTTCACCTGCGTGACGGGATGGAGACAGCTGTGTTTTTGAATGTGTGAAGGTAACAAACCCAACGTCTGATATTTAGGGTTTTATCATCTGTGGGGTAGAATTTGTATTTTTTGTATTTCATCTTATATTTGTTGATATGTGTGTGAGTGTAGTTTTCATCTCAGGTTTCAACCACACCCCTATTTGTTAGGGTGTCGATCTCTTTTGACCTTTTTGTGATGCCGTAGGTGCGTCTCACAGAAGGACCCGGGACAGGTCACACACGACTTCAGCGCCTTTAACTTCCTCCCGATGCAGGCGTCACAGGGAACGTCCCCAGACCGGGCGAACTCCCCAGTATCGACCCCTGATGAGCCCCCTTTGCCCGAATCTGTGCTCAGGTTCAGCGTGGACCCCCGCGAGGAGGCCCCCCCGTCCACGGTGGCCCCGCCGGCCATCATCAGCCCCTGAAACTGGGAGGAGATCTCGGCCAGGACCCTGTTGACGCTCATCTCGGGCTTCTTGGAGTAGTTCTTCTTGCACATGGGGCAGGAGAGCTTCTTGCTGTGGTTCCAGTAGCCCTGCAGGCAGGCCTTGCAGAAGCTGTGGCCGCAGGGCGTGGACACGGGCTCCACGAACACCTCCAGGCAGATGGAGCAGCTGAACTGGTCCTCAGAGAGGACGCTGCCTCCCGGAGAGCTGATGCCTGCGGGGGTGGGGGACGAGATTATTTACATTAGAAAATGACTTCATATCTAGAAGTACATGGTAAATACAGAGAGTGATTAACAACAAGGATCAACTATTTAATTTGGATCTGCAACTAAATACACACAGATCCAATTGTTTGCACTTTAACCTCATTCATTCTTGAGTTGGCCTGTTTTATAAATGTCATATATTTGTAATTTTCAGTTTAGTATAGTATTTTATTTGACCTCCTTCGTGTGTGGATGAACTTTTTGTGCACTTTTGCTTTGAATTGGTTCTCGGGGGACAAACAAAGTATTGAACATGTTCTCCTCTCGTCCAGCAGGATTGTTCCCACCTTCATCTAAAGCATGAGGCTCCACTGAGGCCGAGGGACGTGAAGGAAACTGTAAATTACTGTGAAGCTGCCTGAGAACAGATTTCAAGATTTCTCCCATCATTTAAATTAGATTAAAAAGATTCTTCAATCTGAACGTCATGTGAATTAAAGACTTTATGAGCTGAACCACAACAGAGACACAATGTTCTCTAAATCCACACAGAGCTGATTGATCGTAGAATCGTTTGAATGGGCTGAAGAAACGTGGCTTTTCACTGCGTTAAACTCAAGTCTCAAAGGGTCAAAGGTCGGTTTTAATCTGTCTCTGTTCCTTTATTGGCTCAGGAGTTAGGTCATAAAGAGTCACAGAGAAAGACGAGAAGGAACAATGTGTGAAATGAGATTTTTTTGTGTCACGACCTGAACTCTGTGCTTCATGACTTCGTGTTTTAGTTTCTACCTGAGGAGCAGAAAGTTTGAGCAGTTGTTCCTCTTTTGTATCTTTCACCCAATTCCGTAAAGAATTATTTAATCTTAACCATATACTCATAAACCAAAGGCCCTGTCCTAATCACTTGGTGCAAAGGTGGTTCATCATCTTACCGGAGAACCTGGGAATCAAACTACCGACCCAACAATTAACGGAGACTTTTAAAACTCCCAAAACAAACATTTCAAAAGGTGACTTTTTAGTTATTAAATGCTGTTGTTGAAAGTACAACTGTGGCCACTAGGGGTCTCTCAATCAAAACGTCAACAAAATATCTTAGTGTGAGGGATCATGGGAGTTGTTGTCTTCACCTGATTCAACTCAAGCGTTACATACAGACAAGAATATGAAACAATTAAAATGCGGAATTACAGAATGAAATACCACGTGTGGCTGCAGAGGGCGCTGTTGCTCTGTGAGATTAAGGTAGTGTCCGCCTCGTTCACGAAGAAGTGTTAAGTATCATATCTTTAAAATGATTGTCGTGGTTTGTCTGTTTTATTTTGGAAAAGATGTGTTGATGAAGAAGAGAGGGTGATTCGTCGCCTTGTACTAATATTCAGGGAGGAGATTTAAAAACAAACAAACATCCTGTACACGACTCGTTAGAAAACGTTTGTGATCGAGAAGAAGCAGAAAAATCCTCAGATTCAGACGAGGAACGAGAGAAAACACATTTTTCACGACAGGACTCAGCCTCAGTGTGTTAAACATTCGCCTCCAGAGAACTTGAAGGTGTTTGCCTCAGACAGGAAGTGTCTTTAAAGACGTCAGTCCGTCCAGAGGTGTGAGGAACAATGAGAGGAATGTGGAAACTCAGGACCTGCCACCTCTCGGCTGCAGGTTTAAAAGAAAACAAGACCTGGGCTGTGAATCCCCACTTGGACCAGCTAGACCAATACAACACTGTTAATGGTTTAAGATGTTTAAATCCTTCACATGTCTTCTGATTGATGATGACAGGACAGAATCGATATTCATAAAGAAATGAGCAGTTTCCTGAAGAGGTTATGTTTTCACCTGTGACTCTGTTTGTTTGTTTACCCCCCCACACTGTTCTTATTTATTCTTCACTGTCTTTAATTAAGTTTTATGTTAAATAACAAATGATCGATCAGGGTTTTCACACCACCTCCTTTTTCACTTCTACTCTATAAAGGAAATAATGACGTGTGGGATTATTCAAGTTATTAAATGCAATCATATATATTCTGATAGTTATATATAGTCCTTCATAACAGGACATTTAACCGAGTATCAGTTATTGATCATTTCTATCAAAACCAAACAAATAAATGCTCCCGGCTGTAACTTTTCCTGATTGTGTGAAAGTTCCTTCGAGGATCCGTCTGTTTACCTCATTTCACA
>NC_084968.1:14656925-14666925 GCF_949316205.1 Platichthys flesus
CTCTTGTATTTTCCAGAACCAAATCCAAATGTTCTCTCTCAGGTTTATTAATAGAAACTATACCCTTCTCTCTCTCTCTTGCTTATTCTCTCCATCGCCCCCTCTCCTTCTCCCCCTTCCCTGCAATCTGGCACTTAGCAGAGTCTCTGCACCGTGTTGCAGCCCCCCCCCGTCTCATTCCTCCTCACTTCTCTCTCCCAACTCCTTCATGTTGAGACAGAATCTCTTCTTTTCACATAAAAACATAAAAAGATGCTTTTATAACCCAGTGGATCTTCCTCAGGACCCCCCCCCCCCCCACACACACACACACACACCTCCTCTTCCTCCCACCTCAGCATGTTGCAGCTCCAGATGTTCTCTGGTTCCTCAGGAGCCCCCCCCCCCCCCCCCCCCCCCCCCCCCGATTGTTGATCAGTCAAATAAAAATCCTCTTCAAAGCTGCTGGAGAAATCAAACCAGTTATTTACAGTACATTTACTCCAGTAAAGGTACTTTTGCTTAACTTTAGTATTTACATATGCATTATAAAGTACATTTCAAACAGAAGTGTTGGACTTGATCTAAGACGTTCAGAGGAGGATTCTCCCTGGAAGCTGGACCTCCTCTCAGAGACCTGGCACCTCCTCGTGTTCAGAGGAGGATTCTCCCCGGAAGCTGGACCTCCTCTCAGAGACCTGTCACCTCCTCGTGTTCAGAGGAGGATTCTCCCTGGAAGCTGGACCTCCTCTCAGAGACCTGTCACCTCCTCGTGTTCAGAGGAGGATTCTCCCCCGAAGCTCGACCTCCTCTCAGAGACCTGTCACCTCCTCGTGTTCAGAGGAGGATTCTCCCCCGAAGCTCGACCTCCTCTCAGAGACCTGTCACCTCCTCGTGTTCAGAGGAGGATTCTCCCCCGAAGCTGGACCTCCTCTCAGAGACCTGGCACCTCCTCGTGTTCAGAGGAGGATTCTCCCCCGAAGCTGGACCTCCTCTCAGAGACCTGTCACCTCCTCGTTTTCAGAGGAGGATTCTCCCCCGAAGCTCGACCTCCTCTCAGAGAACTGGCACCTCCTCGTGTTCAGAGGAGGATTCTCCCCCGAAGCTGGACCTCCTCTCAGAGACCTGGCACCTCCTCGTGTTCAGAGGAGGATTCTCCCCCGAAGCTGGACCTCCTCTCAGAGACCTGGCACCTCCTCGTGTTCAGAGGAGGATTCTCCCCCGAAGCTGGACCTCCTCTCAGAGACCTGGCACCTCCTCGTGTTCAGAGGAGGATTCTCCCTGGAAGCTGGACCTCCTCTCAGAGACCTGTCACCTCCTCGTGTTCAGAGGAGGATTCTCCCTGGAAGCTGGACCTCCTCTCAGAGACCTGTCACCTCGTCGTGTTCAGAGGAGGATTCTCCCCGGAAGCTGGACCTCCTCTCAGAGACCTGGCACCTCCTCGTGTTCAGAGGAGGATTCTCCCCGGAAGCTGGACCTCCTCTCAGAGACCTGTCACCTCCTCGTGTTCAGAGGAGGATTCTCCCTGGAAGCTGGACCTCCTCTCAGAGACCTGTCACCTCCTCGTGTTCAGAGGAGGATTCTCCCTGGAAGCTCGACCTCCTCTCAGAGACCTGTCACCTCCTCGTGTTCAGAGGAGGATTCTCCCCCGAAGCTGGACCTCCTCTCAGAGACCTGTCACCTCCTCGTGTGCAGAGGAGGATTCTCCCTGGAAGCTCGACCTCCTCTCAGAGACCTGGCACCTCCTCGTGTTCAGAGGAGGATTCTCCCTGGAAGCTGGACCTCCTCTCAGAGACCTGGCACCTCCTCGTGTTCAGAGGAGGATTCTCCCTGGAAGCTCGACCTCCTCTCAGAGACCTGGCACCTCCTCGTGTTCAGAGGAGGATTCTCCCCCGAAGCTGGACCTCCTCTCAGAGACCTGTCACCTCCTCGTGTTCAGAGGAGGATTCTCCCCCGAAGCTGGACCTCCTCTCAGAGACCTGTCACCTCCTCGTGTGCAGAGGAGGATTCTCCCTGGAAGCTGGACCTCCTCTCAGAGACCTGTCACCTCCTCGTGTTCAGAGGAGGATTCTCCCTGGAAGCTGGACCTCCTCTCAGAGACCTGGCACCTCCTCGTGTTCAGAGGAGGATTCTCCCTGGAAGCTGGACCTCCTCTCAGAGACCTGGCAACTCCTCGTGTTCAGAGGAGGATTCTCCCTGGAAGCTGGACCTCCTCTCAGAGACCTGTCACCTCCTCGTGTTCAGAGGAGGATTCTCCCTGGAAGCTGGACCTCCTCTCAGAGACCTGGCACCTCCTCGTGTTCAGAGGAGGATTCTCCCCCGAAGCTGGACCTCCTCTCAGAGACCTGTCACCTCCTCGTGTTCAGAGGAGGATTCTCCCTGGAAGCTGGACCTCCTCTCAGAGACCTGGCACCTCCTCGTGTTCAGAGGAGGATTCTCCCTGGAAGCTCGACCTCCTCTCAGAGACCTGGCACCTCCTCGTGTTCAGAGGAGGATTCTCCCCCGAAGCTGGACCTCCTCTCAGAGACCTGTCACCTCCTCGTGTTCAGAGGAGGATTCTCCCCCGAAGCTGGACCTCCTCTCAGAGACCTGTCACCTCCTCGTGTGCAGAGGAGGATTCTCCCTGGAAGCTGGACCTCCTCTCAGAGACCTGTCACCTCCTCGTGTTCAGAGGAGGATTCTCCCTGGAAGCTGGACCTCCTCTCAGAGACCTGGCACCTCCTCGTGTTCAGAGGAGGATTCTCCCTGGAAGCTGGACCTCCTCTCAGAGACCTGGCAACTCCTCGTGTTCAGAGGAGGATTCTCCCTGGAAGCTGGACCTCCTCTCAGAGACCTGTCACCTCCTCGTGTTCAGAGGAGGATTCTCCCTGGAAGCTCGACCTCCTCTCAGAGACCTGGCACCTCCTCGTGTTCAGAGGAGGATTCTCCCTGGAAGCTCGACCTCCTCTCAGAGACCTGTCACCGCCTCTGAGCCGACGCAGGCCTGCAAAGCAAAGACACAACACAATCCCAGCGCTAAATCAGAACACAATATACGCTGCTTCTCAAATGATTTTTTATTTTTAGCCTGACATTCACTGACAGGCATGCCCCCCCCACCCCCCCCCTGTAGCTCCAGCCCCCTGACGCGAGCAGCTGATGAAAAGCTGCAGCGCTTCATTCACATGCAGAACTCAGTATGTGAGCTGCTCTGCCTTTGCTGCATGTGCTCAGTGTGTGTGTGTGTTTGTGTGTGTGTGTGTGGTGGGGGAGGTAAATCACTGTGAATCCTTTTACTGTAACATGTGTATCACACGCGTATCCGGTGAAACCTTAACATGCATCACAAGCTTTTGTTGCCCTGATGAACATGTGCAGCTGAGACATGAAAGCATCTCGTACTGGGGCCAAACTGGGAATTTCACTAAACCACATTCTGCTTTAACAGCTGAGGACGCTCCTCCTCCTCCTCCTGCTCCTCCTCCTCCTCCTCCTCTCCCTTCAGATCTGATCTGATCTCATCTGATGCCGTCTGATCTGATCTCGTCCCCCCCGCCCCCAACCCGTCTCGTGCACTCTGAGATATCCTGTCCACATATGTCTTGATAATGCAGCAGACCCGCGGGGAGGACAGGGGACAGGCAGCGTCCCTCGTCCTGTGATCATGTGAGACGTTTTGAGGTTGTAGATCATGAGGCTCAATAAACAAGTGAAATCCGAGCCTTCAATTGTGGAACTTCCAAAAATAGCTGCAGGATTTTCTGTGGTTTGAAACTCGGCGGTGAAGCCAAAGTTCAGCTGGATTTAAAAAAAGCTGTAACTTGTTCAAACACAAATAAAGAAACTTGTGTTCAGTGTCTTTATCGTTCCCTCTTTCTCCTGTTTGATTCATCGCCAGCCACAAAGCAGCTTGACCTCTGACCTTCCACATGAGTTCTTCACACAACACACGTGTGTATCGTGTGTCGAGCAGCGTGTGTCCTCCCGTCCTCCCTGTTGACATGTGATCGTTTCCCTCCCGGCGTCCTTCTGCCCTAAAGACACGTGATCCTCCCAGAGCAACTTCCCCATTGATCCTGTAACAGAGGAATTGACAAGAGGGGAAATTGATCCTCAGTGGAAAAAAGAATCGATCGTCCACAGAGAGAAAAGTGATTCGTCAAGAGAAGGACAAACTGAGACAAAGACCTGGCGGGGACAGATATGGAGTCAACGGATAAATCCAACATTCCAGATTCAAGATGCAGATGTAAGATGTTTTATATCTTCTCCTTCTTCTCCATGTTTCAGCAGATAAGACCAAACCAAAAAGTCTTTGTAGTATCTAAGCTGTGTTGGGATATGAAGATGCTTTCCAACATTTCACTTTTACACTTTGACTGAACTCACAAAGTCGTTCATATTGAAAACAAACATTCTGATCTTCAGCCTCGAATCCTGAATCGTCCGTTGAGTCAAAGTTGATGAGAGAGGAAATATTCCTTTCTGGCTCTGAAACGTGAGCTGAGGTTTATTTTGGTTCCATTCACATTCAGAAACCTTTTGCCAAAACCAACTGGTGGAGCTGAGGATCCTTATTAAACCGGACGGAATGAAATTATAACATTTCATCTTCAACCTTTTCAGCTTCGGACGCCCCAGCCGGAGCGCTGCCTGGTGCCGGGCTCTGATGAATGAACATGTATACACGTGAACTCGCTGCAGAGTTCAAGCACATTCCAGATGTTGTCGTGTGATGAAGAGCTTCAAGCTGCTTTCTTCGGTCAAACCACTTTTCACCCTCGTCTGCTCTCACTTATTGTTCCTCTGCAGGTCCCACCAGCCAGTGTCTCTTGCTGTAAGAGAATAATATTAATAATAATAACAATAAAAGCTGTTTCGTGACATTTGCTGCTTCTTCCTCATAAGTAAACACGACTTGTGTCTCTGTTGGATTCTGATGTAATGAGGTCACTGCTATAGAAGAGGAAACTATGTTTTTCCACTTGTTTCTGTCGGAGCAGTTTTTAAACATCGTGGTTTCTCATAGATTCTGGATTGTTGATGCTTCAGGCTGCAGTGAATATGTTACCACACCTCTACTGTACTAATGCAGTGGAATGAAAGGAGAGGGGGAAAGTTGTTTTTGATTAAACGTATAATAGTGTTTATCGTACATATGTATATATTTAATTGAATCATAATCACACTTGAGGACATTGACCTTTCAGGATATGCCAGGGTACAAATTAATCACGCTGCCATCTTGCACCAGTGTGACCAGTGAAGCCAGTGACCCTGAAGTCGTGATCCTGGAGTGGGGCCGCGGTATCAAGGTCACGCCCTTACACACGCTCGACCAATCACGAGTCAGTCTCAGCTGTCAATCATAATGTTTCTCCTCGTTTTTACAGCATCAAGTAACAAATTAAAATCAAACTTATCAGAAACATGAACATTTTAACAAACAGTGTGATAAGAACAACCTGAAATGACTTCTCTGATAAAAACATATTTAACATCTATGTGTCCATGACCCATCCACTAACATGGAGGAGGCCTGGTTTGTGACCTAGACTGCAGCCGGCCTCCAGGGGGCGACGGAGAACCTTGGCTTCACCTCTGGGAGCCGCCATGTCGCTCCTTATGTATTCATGTTCTAAACCATCTTTAAAAAGAGTTTCATATTGAACTTATTGGGCTTCACATCATTTTCTTATAAACATAAAAAGAGATAATTCAAATGGAGGCTGAGCAGATCTGAGACCATCACGACACACCGGACCTCTACGACCCCGACACGCTCCTGCATCCATCTGCGTAGAGGGGATAAGAAAAGGGGCGGCGTCCTGTTTACCCCCCCCCACCCCCCCCATACGACTGCATGCTCTACATTCAGAATTCCAGCTCAGTAATGAAGACGCCGCGTTCTGTCGTCCACAGTTTGAAGTGGAACGGCACCCAGAGGGCACCAGATTGAAGCCGGCTCTCCTGGGGGGGGGGGGGGGGGGGGGGGTTCGAACCAGTACTACCATCCCCCCCGACGCCTCCAGGTCAGCTAGTCACATTGAAACTGTTTAATGTGGATCACGGGTTAAACCAGTTTCTCCAACAGCGTTTTCACACCTGATAAATACGGATTCAAGCCGAAAGTCTTTGTTATTTGTGTTTATATTTAGTTTCGTTCGTGTGGACCAGGAACAGGAAGTTGAGACTTACGTTGAGGTTTTAACAATAGAAGAAGAAAAAGAAGCGACTCGTAGGATTGATGCAGAAGAGGCCTTTTAACCTTTAACGCAAGTTTTCAAACAAAAAGGACAAAAGCAAACTGGAGAGAGTTTAAAGCAATATGCAGCTAATTTTATTTAGTGCAGAAAAGACAAAACCAGGTGTTGTTCTTGTGCGTTCTCACCTCAGCCACCGCTTCTCCAAAAACCAACAACACGTCACACATTGAAATGTCAAAAATACACAGAGGGAATTAATAGTCTGGAACATACACATCTGGATTTCACATGCCGTCACATCAGAAACACAACATAACTAATGGGGGGGGGGGGGGGGGGTCACGCTAACGCAGGAGTCCACACACGTGACAGAAAAACAGAATTCAATAAACAGAGCGACACTCGTCGTGGTAGAAGAAGAAGGGATGAGGCAGTAAGGAGATTGGTGGATTGTGAGATGGGGCCCTGTAGAGCTTCCTGATTGGCAGATGCCTCCCTGAAAGGACGGTGGTAACTGATTGGCTGAGCTGTGGGAGCGCTGAGCCCACGAGGCGAGCGTTCGATCCCCCCCGACACAAAGTGAAATCGAACTCTACGTGTTCCCTGGACTGGATCAAACCGGCGCTTGTTGGCTGCAGCGTGGTCGCTCGCTCTTCTTCACGGCACCACACACAACAGAAATAAAGGGATGCACAAGAACAGATTCTCTAGATACACACGTTTAATCTCTAAAGTATGGCTTTGATGTCGCTTCTAGGCTGTGACGCTGGGCCCACGTGTCCGCTGTACCACTACGCACCAACAACTTCCACTATCAAGTCCATTATATCCTTGTCAAGCATAATTAGAACTGGATGTAGATAAACCTGTACAAGCCGAGGAGAATATCAAGTTAGCAAGCGTGGATTCAGAGAGACGCTGGACGGACGAGAGGAGACACGTCCCGTCCTCCGTGACGTCAGGAGGTTTCAAGGAGGACGAGGGGACTTCACTTAAGCTGCCTCGGAACAAAAACAAACAATACGCCGCTCTGCTCCATTCACGATCACAGCAGCTTTCCATTCGCTCGCCCAGCCCCGCGTTCCGATGCCTTCGGGGGGGAAGTGGAATGAGGTCAGGCCGACAAAGAAAGCGCGAAACACGATGTTGAAGAAAGAAAGGAAACAAAAGAGAGAAATAAAGAAAGACCGGCGTCTTTGTATTCTATAACGTGGATTACTTAGGTAGGTGGGGGGAGCTAAATGCCTAGATCATCGGGGGGGGGGGGGGATATGAATTAGTCATCTGAGACGACAATTCTCATCTTTACATACTGTAGCTAAATCACCAACAATGTTTCACATAGTCAGTGTAGAATTTAGACGTTTAAATCATTTGCTAATAAACTAATAATCTATTACAGACCTGTGAGGACTTTGAATTTGAATTTGAATATCTATTTCAAATAAGGAAGTCGAACTCTTGTGCTCGGTGACAAACAAAGAATCAATAGGAATATATAGTTGGGGGGGGGGGTGCTTTGAAATGGAATCAGCTATCTGATGGAAGGCTAATGAAACGTGGCGTTGGTTTTTGGACGCCATAGCGGAAAGTGACTCCATCGCTGATAGAAAGAGAAACGCCTGAGACACCAGAGGTTGTTTGATCCGAACACACAACGTAAAGAAGTGTGTCACGTTCAGACGCGCCCGTGTGCGAGTGACTCTGAGCAGCTGGATCCAGAGCAGCTGGATCCAGAGCAGCTGGATCCAGAGCAGCTGGATCCCCGGTGCCGTCCACTGAGCTCTTCTCTCACTTGTTAATCCCGTCGGGCTCAGGCACCAACACATCTGCACTGAACAGATTATTCTCCTGATTTATTTTTTAAAGAATTAAACCCCGAGCTGGCCTTCTACTCTCTCACACGCCTGCCGAGTCAAATCCACTCAAATCCCTTCGACTACGTGTTGGTTCGGTAATTATTTGAAAAGCGTGTCAATCCAGTTACTGGGAGAAAAGAGCTGGAGATGGAACTCAGGTGAAACCAGTGTTCGCTGTGGAGGAGAGGGACCATGTGACGGGGGGGGGGGGGGGCTTGAGCTGGTTGCCTTTTCTTTTTTGTTCGTCCTCGAAATAGAAAAGAGGTTACATTCCAATAATAATTCTAGTAATTAGGGGATTATTATTATTAAAGCAATGGAGAGTAAGTCTGGCTCTCAGAAGCAGTGAAGTGTGCTACATACGAACATTGAGGCTGGGGGGGGGGGTGGCAGAGGGACTATGTGTGCTTGTGTGTGGGTTGTCGTCCCAGAATATGTACATTGTGTGTGTGTGCTTCATTTTTCCGTCTCTGACAAACAGGACAAGTGTTTTTTTCCGTCTCTGTTGTTGTGACCTGAAGGTGACGAGGTCGGGTTCATGGCCGCCATCTGCTCACAACCATTACCAAGAGTTTATTTAAGGATGCGGCGCCTCCAGTTACCTGCAGGGGCCCCGAGTAACCCGGCACCGAGGGGCTGGGGGGGGGGGGGGGGGCACAGGCAGACACCGGTTAAATGTTGTAAACGTGAGTTAAAGAGGAGAAGCAATATGATGCTGTGTCGTGTAGATTGACAAACAGCTCTCTGTGTCAGAGGCCCCACCGGCGGGGGTGTGTGTGGGGGGGGGGTGGTTCAGCTTCCATTGTGTTACTCCGGTGTTGTGTTACCAGCTCAACGTTTATATTTATCCCTGTAGTAGAAGACACAGGTGGGACGATGGAGATTTCAGTGAAAACACAACCGGACTATTTCACATTTTTCGACAACTCAAGATCCATTGACAATTATACCCCCCCCCCCCCCCGCCCCCCCGGAGCTTTAATCCACATCTGAGAATGGAGTTCGCTCCGTTGTCATGGAGACGGCTCAGTTGTCACATTGCGCCACATCTCCATGACAACTGGGAACACTCCAGCAGATGAAGAAGAACATGAAAAGAGGCTGAGAGCCCCAGAAGAAGAGGGGGGGGGGGGGGTCGAGTTAATTCACCAGTCAATTACAACTCGACTCGGGACACGATTCAATTCTCACGGCCGACACAGAGAATTTGTGAATTTAAGAGGTGAGGGGGTACACCCCCCCCCCTCCCCCTGAAGGTGGTGGATTATTCATCATTCTCCTCCTCCTCCTCAGATCTGGTGACACGCAGCTCTTTTCTGTTCTGCTGCTTTTTAAATGAGCAGGTTTGAATATTTGAGTGAATTTCCACCGGCGCTCGTTGATATTGGACAGCGTCAGGTGTCACGGGGGGGGGGGGGGGGGCTTCTCTCCATCACGTATCGACCTCGCCCGCAGCAAAGCGCCGCCAGTTTCCATGACCACCGCCTCCGTCATCGGGGGGGCAGACGCGCGATCCGATATGGGGCCTGATGCTGAGGAGACTCTACACCTGAGATGGTGTCACACTGTGTGTAACCTCCACCCACGCAGACGGAAACTAGAGAGTGTGCTTCTCTGCTTTTTGTGCGTTCCTGTTTCATCGGCGTCGACGGACGTGTGTGCTTGTTGTGTCCGTCAGCAGAGACAGAGCTTGTTTGTGTGCTGCTTGTGTTGTGTGTCTGTGGGACGGGCGGAGACAGAGGGGTACGGGTTGGTGTGTTGGGGGGGGGGGACACACAGGGGTCATGTAGGGACATTTGCAAAGGTTAATGTGGGGACGGGGGGGTTACAGTATTTCTTCATGCTAGATTATAAATTCCAAACCGCCATCTTCTCCTTCATCGTCTTCCCCCTCTTTCTTTTCCCCTGACTCTTCATCGCTCATGCAAAAAGGCATTTCATGACACTTTGCATAATATGACAATAAAACCTGAACTC